>NW_027098961.1:0-122108 GCF_037042795.1 Molothrus aeneus | reverse complement strand
GATGTTTTCTTTCCTGGCAGAGTTTCTCCTTGCAAGATATGCTGGAAAAGCTTTTTGCTGAGTGTAGAGCGGCAAGACACGCAGAAGACGCAGATACGCAGCTCTCCGAAGCGAAGTGCCGGTCCCGGGCTTCTTTCGGCACAAACCGCTCTCAGGAGCTCCCTGCGCTCGCCACAATGCTCTGTGTGCGAAGAAGCCGCTTCTTCGCCTCCGGGAGAATCGGCGAGCGGCAGCTTCCCAAAGGCGAAGATGCAAGCTGCAGCACACAGGCACAGTGTGGGCAGCCTTCAGACTTAGAGAAAACAGTACTTTACCACTCTCCTGCCTTTTCCATGGTTATTCTATTGGAAAAGAACGAGTTTTGGACAACTACCTTTCATTCTTGCCACACTCTTTGCAGACCTGCGTGCAAGCTTTAGAACAGATTTTGGATGTTTTCTTTCCTGGCAGAGTTTCTCCTTGCAAGATATGCTGGAAAAGCTTTGGCTGAGTGTAGAGCGGCAAGACACGCAGAAGACGCAGATACGCAGCTCTCCGAAGCTAAGTGCCGGTCCCGGGCTTCTTTCGGCACAACCGCTCTCAGGAGCTCCCTGCGCTCGCCACAATGCTCTGTGTGCGAAGAAGCCGCTTCTTCGCCTCCGGGAGAATCGGCGAGCGGCAGCTTCCCAAAGGCGAAGATGCAAGCTGCAGCACACAGGCACAGTGTGGGCAGCCTTCAGACTTAGAGAAAACAGTACTTGACCACTCTCCTGCCTTTTCCATGGTTATTCTATTGGAAAAGAACGAGTTTTGGACAACTACCTTTCATTCTTGCCACACTCTTTGCAGACCCCGTGCAAGCTTAAGAACAAGATTTTGGATGTTTTCTTTCCTGGCAGAGTTTCTCCTTGCAAGATATGGTGGAAAAGCTTTTTGCTGAGTGTAGAGCGGCAAGACACGCAGAAGACGCAGATACGCAGCTCTCCGAAGCGAAGTGCCGGTCCCGGGCTTCTTTCGGCACAAACCGCTCTCAGGAGCTCCCTGCGCTCGCCACAATGCTCTGTGTGCGAAGAAGCCGCTTCTTCGCCTCCGGGAGAATCGGCGAGCGGCAGCTTCCCAAAGGCGAAGATGCAAGCTGCAGCACACAGGCACAGTGTGGGCAGCCTTCAGACTTAGAGAAAACAGTACTTTACCACTCTCCTGCCTTTTCCATGGTTATTCTATTGGAAAAGAACGAGATTTGGACAACTACCTTTCATTCTTGCCAAACTCTTTGCAGACCTGCGTGCAAGCTTTAGAACAAGATTTTGGATGTTTTCTTTCCTGGCAGAGTTTCTCCTTGCAAGATATGCTGGAAAAGCTTTTTGCTGAGTGTAGAGCGGCAAGACACGCAGAAGACGCAGATACGCAGCTCTCCGAAGCTAAGTGCCGGTCCCGGGCTTCTTTCGGCACAAACCGCTCTCAGGAGCTCCCTGCGCTCGCCACAATGCTCTGTGTGCGAAGAAGCCGCTTCTTCGCCTGCGGGAGAATCGGCGAGCGGCAGCTTCCCAAAGGCGAAGATGCAAGCTGCAGCACACAGGCACAGTGTGGGCAGCCTTCAGACTTAGAGAAAACAGTACTTTACCACTCTCCTGCCTTTTCCATGGTTATTCTATTGGAAAAGAACGAGTTTTGGACAACTACCTTTCATTCTTGCCAAACTCTTTGCAGACCCCCGTGCAAGCTTTAGAACAAGATTTTGGATGTTTTCTTTCCTGGCAGAGTTTCTCCTTGCAAGATATGGTGGAAAAGCTTTTGGCTGAGTGTAGAGCGGCAAGACACGCAGAAGACGCAGATACGCAGCTCTCCGAAGCTAAGTGCCGGTCCCGGGCTTCTTTCGGCACAAACCGCTCTCAGGAGCTCCCTGCGCTCGCCACAATGCTCTGTGTGCGAAGAAGCCGCTTCTTCGCCTCCGGGAGAATCGGCGAGCGGCAGCTTCCCAAAGGCGAAGATGCAAGCTGCAGCACACAGGCACAGTGTGGGCAGCCTTCAGACTTAGAGAAAACAGTACTTTACCACTCTCCTGCCTTTTCCATGGTTATTCTATTGGAAAAGAACGAGTTTTGGACAACTACCTTTCATTCTTGCCACACTCTTTGCAGACCTGCGTGCAAGCTTTAGAACAAGATTTTGGATGTTTTCTTCCCTGGCAGAGTTTCTCCTTGCAAGATATGCTGGAAAAGCTTTTGGCTGAGTGTAGAGCGGCAAGACACGCAGAAGACGCAGATACGCAGCTCTCCGAAGCTAAGTGCCGGTCCCGGGCTTCTTTCGGCACAAACCGCTCTCAGGAGCTCCCTGCGCTCGCCACAATGCTCTGTGTGCGAAGAAGCCGCTTCTTCGCCTCCGGGAGAATCGGCGAGCGGCAGCTTCCCAAAGGCGAAGATGCAAGCTGCAGCACACAGGCACAGTGTGGGCAGCCTTCAGACTTAGAGAAAACAGTACTTTACCACTCTCCTGCCTTTTCCATGGTTATTCTATTGGAAAAGAACGAGTTTTGGACAACTACCTTTCATTCTTGCCAAACTCTTTGCAGACCCCCGTGCAAGCTTTAGAACAAGATTTTGGATGTTTTCTTTCCTGGCAGAGTTTCTCCTTGCAAGATATGCTGGAAAAGCTTTTTGGCTGAGTGTAGAGCGGCAAGACACGCAGAAGACGCAGATACGCAGCTCTCCGAAGCTAAGTGCCGGTCCCGGGCTTCTTTCGGCACAAACCGCTCTCAGGAGCTCCCTGCGCTCGCCACAATGCTCTGTGTGCGAAGAAGCCGCTTCTTCGCCTCCGGGAGAATCGGCGAGCGGCAGCTTCCCAAAGGCGAAGATGCAAGCTGCAGCACACAGGCACAGTGTGGGCAGCCTTCAGACTTAGAGAAAACAGTACTTTACCACTCTCCTGCCTTTTCCATGGTTATTCTATTGGAAAAGAACGAGTTTTGGACAACTACCTTTCATTCTTGCCAAACTCTTTGCAGACCCCCGTGCAAGCTTTAGAACAAGATTTTGGATGTTTTCTTTCCTGGCAGAGTTTCTCCTTGCAAGATATGCTGGAAAAGCTTTTGGCTGAGTGTAGAGCGGCAAGACACGCAGAAGACGCAGATACGCAGCTCTCCGAAGCTAAGTGCCGGTCCCGGGCTTCTTTCGGCACAAACCGCTCTCAGGAGCTCCCTGCGCTCGCCACAATGCTCTGTGTGCGAAGAAGCCGCTTCTTCGCCTCCGGGAGAATCGGCGAGCGGCAGCTTCCCAAAGGCGAAGATGCAAGCTGCAGCACACAGGCACAGTGTGGGCAGCCTTCAGACTTAGAGAAAACAGTACTTTACCACTCTCCTGCCTTTTCCATGGTTATTCTATTGGAAAAGAACGAGTTTTGGACAACTACCTTTCATTCTTGCCAAACTCTTTGCAGACCCCCGTGCAAGCTTTAGAACAAGATTTTGGATGTTTTCTTTCCTGGCAGAGTTTCTCCTTGCAAGATATGCTGGAAAAGCTTTTTGGCTGAGTGTAGAGCGGCAAGACACGCAGAAGACGCAGATACGCAGCTCTCCGAAGCTAAGTGCCGGTCCCGGGCTTCTTTCGGCACAAACCGCTCTCAGGAGCTCCCTGCGCTCGCCACAATGCTCTGTGTGCGAAGAAGCTGCTTCTTCGCCTCCGGGAGAATCGGCGAGCGGCAGCTTCCCAAAGGCGAAGATGCAAGCTGCAGCACACAGGCACAGTGTGGGCAGCCTTCAGACTTAGAGAAAACAGTACTTTACCACTCTCCTGCCTTTTCCATGGTTATTCTATTGGAAAAGAACGAGTTTTGGACAACTACCTTTCATTCTTGCCAAACTCTTTGCAGACCCCCGTGCAAGCTTAAGAACAAGATTTTGGATGTTTTCTTTCCTGGCAGAGTTTCTCCTTGCAAGATATGCTGGAAAAGCTTTTGGCTGAGTGTAGAGCGGCAAGACACGCAGAAGACGCAGATACGCAGCTCTCCGAAGCTAAGTGCCGGTCCCGGGCTTCTTTCGGCACAAACCGCTCTCAGGAGCTCCCTGCGCTCGCCACAATGCTCTGTGTGCGAAGAAGCCGCTTCTTCGCCTCCGGGAGAATCGGCGAGCGGCAGCTTCCCAAAGGCGAAGATGCAAGCTGCACCACACAGGCACAGTGTGGGCAGCCTTCAGACTTAGAGAAAACAGTACTTTACCACTCTCCTGCCTTTTCCATGGTTATTCTATTGGAAAAGAACGAGTTTTGGACAACTACCTTTCATTCTTGCCACACTCTTTGCAGACCTGCGTGCAAGCTTTAGAACAAGATTTTGGATGTTTTCTTTCCTGGCAGAGTTTCTCCTTGCAAGATATGCTGGAAAAGCTTTTGGCTGAGTGTAGAGCGGCAAGACACGCAGAAGACGCAGATACGCAGCTCTCCGAAGCTAAGTGCCGGTCCCGGGCTTCTTTCGGCACAAACCGCTCTCAGGAGCTCCCTGCGCTCGCCACAATGCTCTGTGTGCGAAGAAGCCGCTTCTTCGCCTCCGGGAGAATCGGCGAGCGGCAGCTTCCCAAAGGCGAAGATGCAAGCTGCAGCACACAGGCACAGTGTGGGCAGCCTTCAGACTTAGAGAAAACAGTACTTTACCACTCTCCTGCCTTTTCCATGGTTATTCTATTGGAAAAGAACGAGTTTTGGACAACTACCTTTCATTCTTGCCAAACTCTTTGCAGACCCCCGTGCAAGCTTTAGAACAAGATTTTGGATGTTTTCTTTCCTGGCAGAGTTTCTCCTTGCAAGATATGGTGGAAAAGCTTTTTGCTGAGTGTAGAGCGGCAAGACACGCAGAAGACGCAGATACGCAGCTCTCCGAAGCTAAGTGCCGGTCCCGGGCTTCTTTCGGCACAAACCGCTCTCAGGAGCTCCCTGCGCTCGCCACAATGCTCTGTGTGCGAAGAAGCCGCTTCTTCGCCTCCGGGAGAATCGGCGAGCGGCAGCTTCCCAAAGGCGAAGATGCAAGCTGCAGCACACAGGCACAGTGTGGGCAGCCTTCAGACTTAGAGAAAACAGTACTTTACCACTCTCCTGCCTTTTCCATGGTTATTCTATTGGAAAAGAACGAGTTTTGGACAACTACCTTTCATTCTTGCCAAACTCTTTGCAGACCCCCGTGCAAGCTTTAGAACAAGATTTTGGATGTTTTCTTTCCTGGCAGAGTTTCTCCTTGCAAGATATGCTGGAAAAGCTTTTGGCTGAGTGTAGAGCGGCAAGACACGCAGAAGACGCAGATACGCAGCTCTCCGAAGCTAAGTGCCGGTCCCGGGCTTCTTTCGGCACAAACCGCTCTCAGGAGCTCCCTGCGCTCGCCACAATGCTCTGTGTGCGAAGAAGCCGCTTCTTCGCCTGCGGGAGAATCGGCGAGCGGCAGCTTCCCAAAGGCGAAGATGCAAGCTGCAGCACACAGGCACAGTGTGGGCAGCCTTCAGACTTAGAGAAAACAGTACTTTACCACTCTCCTGCCTTTTCCATGGTTATTCTATTGGAAAAGAACGAATTTTGGACAACTACCTTTCATTCTTGCCAAACTCTTTGCAGACCTCCGTGCAAGCTTTAGAACAAGATTTTGGATGTTTTCTTTCCTGGCAGAGTTTCTCCTTGCAAGATATGCTGGAAAAGCTTTTTGCTGAGTGTAGAGCGGCAAGACACGCAGAAGACGCAGATACGCAGCTCTCCGAAGCTAAGTGCCGGTCCCGGGCTTCTTTCGGCACAAACCGCTCTCAGGAGCTCCCTGCGCTCGCCACAATGCTCTGTGTGCGAAGAAGCCGCTTCTTCGCCTCCGGGAGAATCGGCGAGCGGCAGCTTCCCAAAGGCGAAGATGCAAGCTGCAGCACACAGGCACAGTGTGGGCAGCCTTCAGACTTAGAGAAAACAGTACTTTACCACTCTCCTGCCTTTTCCATGGTTATTCTATTGGAAAAGAACGAGTTTTGGACAACTACCTTTCATTCTTGCCAAACTCTTTGCAGACCCCCGTGCAAGCTTAAGAACAAGATTTTGGATGTTTTCTTTCCTGGCAGAGTTTCTCCTTGCAAGATATGGTGGAAAAGCTTTTGGCTGAGTGTAGAGCGGCAAGACACGCAGAAGACGCAGATACGCAGCTCTCCGAAGCGAAGTGCCGGTCCCGGGCTTCTTTCGGCACAAACCGCTCTCAGGAGCTCCCTGCGCTCGCCACAATGCTCTGTGTGCGAAGAAGCCGCTTCTTCGCCTCCGGGAGAATCGGCGAGCGGCAGCTTCCCAAAGGCGAAGATGCAAGCTGCAGCACACAGGCACAGTGTGGGCAGCCTTCAGACTTAGAGAAAACAGTACTTTACCACTCTCCTGCCTTTTCCATGGTTATTCTATTGGAAAAGAACGAGTTTTGGACAACTACCTTTCATTCTTGCCACACTCTTTGCAGACCTGCGTGCAAGCTTTAGAACAAGATTTTGGATGTTTTCTTTCCTGGCAGAGTTTCTCCTTGCAAGATATGGTGGAAAAGCTTTTGGCTGAGTGTAGAGCGGCAAGACACGCAGAAGACGCAGATACGCAGCTCTCCGAAGCTAAGTGCCGGTCCCGGGCTTCTTTCGGCACAAACCGCTCTCAGGAGCTCCCTGCGCTCGCCACAATGCTCTGTGTGCGAAGAAGCCGCTTCTTCGCCTCCGGGAGAATCGGCGAGCGGCAGCTTCCCAAAGGCGAAGATGCAAGCTGCAGCACACAGGCACAGTGTGGGCAGCCTTCAGACTTAGAGAAAACAGTACTTTACCACTCTCCTGCCTTTTCCATGGTTATTCTATTGGAAAAGAACGAGTTTTGGACAACTACCTTTCATTCTTGCCACACTCTTTGCAGACCCCCGTGCAAGCTTAAGAACAAGATTTTGGATGTTTTCTTTCCTGGCAGAGTTTCTCCTTGCAAGATATGCTGGAAAAGCTTTTTGCTGAGTGTAGAGCGGCAAGACACGCAGAAGACGCAGATACGCAGCTCTCCGAAGCTAAGTGCCGGTCCCGGGCTTCTTTCGGCACAAACCGCTCTCAGGAGCTCCCTGCGCTCGCCACAATGCTCTGTGTGCGAAGAAGCCGCTTCTTCGCCTCCGGGAGAATCGGCGAGCGGCAGCTTCCCAAAGGCGAAGATGCAAGCTGCAGCACACAGGCACAGTGTGGGCAGCCTTCAGACTTAGAGAAAACAGTACTTGACCACTCTCCTGCCTTTTCCATGGTTATTCTATTGGAAAAGAACGAGTTTTGGACAACTACCTTTCATTCTTGCCAAACTCTTTGCAGCCCCGTCCAAGCTTTAGAACAAGATTTTGGATGTTTTCTTTCCTGGCAGAGTTTCTCCTTGCAAGATATGCTGGAAAAGCTTTTGGCTGAGTGTAGAGCGGCAAGACACGCAGAAGACGCAGATACGCAGCTCTCCGAAGCTAAGTGCCGGTCCCGGGCTTCTTTCGGCACAAACCGCTCTCAGGAGCTCCCTGCGCTCGCCACAATGCTCTGTGTGCGAAGAAGCCGCTTCTTCGCCTCCGGGAGAATCGGCGAGCGCAGCTTCCCAAAGGCGAAGATGCAAGCTGCAGCACACAGGCACAGTGTGGGCAGCCTTCAGACTTAGAGAAAACAGTACTTTACCACTCTCCTGCCTTTTCCATGGTTATTCTATTGGAAAAGAACGAATTTTGGACAACTACCTTTCATTCTTGCCAACTCTTTGCAGACCTCCGTGCAAGCTTTAGAACAAGATTTTGGATGTTTTCTTTCCTGGCAGAGTTTCTCCTTGCAAGATATGCTGGAAAAGCTTTTGGCTGAGTGTAGAGCGGCAAGACACGCAGAAGACGCAGATACGCAGCTCTCCGAAGCTAAGTGCCGGTCCCGGGCTTCTTTCGGCACAAACCGCTCTCAGGAGCTCCCTGCGCTCGCCACAATGCTCTGTGTGCGAAGAAGCCGCTTCTTCGCCTCCGGGAGAATCGGCGAGCGGCAGCTTCCCAAAGGCGAAGATGCAAGCTGCAGCACACAGGCACAGTGTGGGCAGCCTTCAGACTTAGAGAAAACAGTACTTTACCACTCTCCTGCCTTTTCCATGGTTATTCTATTGGAAAAGAACGAGTTTTGGACAACTACCTTTCATTCTTGCCACACTCTTTGCAGACCTGCGTGCAAGCTTTAGAACAAGATTTTGGATGTTTTCTTTCCTGGCAGAGTTTCTCCTTGCAAGATATGGTGGAAAAGCTTTTGGCTGAGTGTAGAGCGGCAAGACACGCAGAAGACGCAGATACGCAGCTCTCCGAAGCTAAGTGCCGGTCCCGGGCTTCTTTCGGCACAAACCGCTCTCAGGAGCTCCCTGCGCTCGCCACAATGCTCTGTGTGCGAAGAAGCCGCTTCTTCGCCTCCGGGAGAATCGGCGAGCGGCAGCTTCCCAAAGGCGAAGATGCAAGCTGCAGCACACAGGCACAGTGTGGGCAGCCTTCAGACTTAGAGAAAACAGTACTTTACCACTCTCCTGCCTTTTCCATGGTTCTTCTATTGGAAAAGAACGAGTTTTGGACAACTACCTTTCATTCTTGCCACACTCTTTGCAGACCCCCGTGCAAGCTTTAGAACAAGATTTTGGATGTTTTCTTTCCTGGCAGAGTTTCTCCTTGCAAGATATGGTGGAAAAGCTTTTTGCTGAGTGTAGAGCGGCAAGACACGCAGAAGACGCAGATACGCAGCTCTCCGAAGCTAAGTGCCGGTCCCGGGCTTCTTTCGGCACAAACCGCTCTCAGGAGCTCCCTGCGCTCGCCACAATGCTCTGTGTGCGAAGAAGCCGCTTCTTCGCCTCCGGGAGAATCGGCGAGCGGCAGCTTCCCAAAGGCGAAGATGCAAGCTGCAGCACACAGGCACAGTGTGGGCAGCCTTCAGACTTAGAGAAAACAGTACTTTACCACTCTCCTGCCTTTTCCATGGTTATTCTATTGGAAAAGAACGAGTTTTGGACAACTACCTTTCATTCTTGCCAAACTCTTTGCAGACCCCCGTGCAAGCTTTAGAACAAGATTTTGGATGTTTTCTTTCCTGGCAGAGTTTCTCCTTGCAAGATATGCTGGAAAAGCTTTTTGCTGAGTGTAGAGCGGCAAGACACGCAGAAGACGCAGATACGCAGCTCTCGAAGCTAAGTGCCGGTCCCGGGCTTCTTTCGGCACAAACCGCTCTCAGGAGCTCCCTGCGCTCGCCACAATGCTCTGTGTGCGAAGAAGCCGCTTCTTCGCCTCCGGGAGAATCGGCGAGCGGCAGCTTCCCAAAGGCGAAGATGCAAGCTGCAGCACACAGGCACAGTGTGGGCAGCCTTCAGACTTAGAGAAAACAGTACTTTACCACTCTCCTGCCTTTTCCATGGTTATTCTATTGGAAAAGAACGAGTTTTGGACAACTACCTTTCATTCTTGCCAAACTCTTTGCAGACCCCCGTGCAAGCTTAAGAACAAGATTTTGGATGTTTTCTTTCCTGGCAGAGTTTCTCCTTGCAAGATATGCTGGAAAAGCTTTTTGCTGAGTGTAGAGCGGCAAGACACGCAGAAGACGCAGATACGCAGCTCTCCGAAGCGAAGTGCCGGTCCCCGGGCTTCTTTCGGCACAAACCGCTCTCAGGAGCTCCCTGCGCTCGCCACAATGCTCTGTGTGCGAAGAAGCCGCTTCTTCGCCTGCGGGAGAATCGGCGAGCGGCAGCTTCCCAAAGGCGAAGATGCAAGCTGCAGCACACAGGCACAGTGTGGGCAGCCTTCAGACTTAGAGAAAACAGTACTTTACCACTCTCCTGCCTTTTCCATGGTTATTCTATTGGAAAAGAACGAGTTTTGGACAACTACCTTTCATTCTTGCCACACTCTTTGCAGACCTGCGTGCAAGCTTTAGAACAAGATTTTGGATGTTTTCTTTCCTGGCAGAGTTTCTCCTTGCAAGATATGCTGGAAAAGCTTTTGGCTGAGTGTAGAGCGGCAAGACACGCAGAAGACGCAGATACGCAGCTCTCCGAAGCTAAGTGCCGGTCCCGGGCTTCTTTCGGCACAAACCGCTCTCAGGAGCTCCCTGCGCTCGCCACAATGCTCTGTGTGCGAAGAAGCCGCTTCTTCGCCTCCGGGAGAATCGGCGAGCGGCAGCTTCCCAAAGGCGAAGATGCAAGCTGCAGCACACAGGCACAGTGTGGGCAGCCTTCAGACTTAGAGAAAACAGTACTTGACCACTCTCCTGCCTTTTCCATGGTTATTCTATTGGAAAAGAACGAGTTTTGGACAACTACCTTTCATTCTTGCCACACTCTTTGCAGACCCCCGTGCAAGCTTAAGAACAAGATTTTGGATGTTTTCTTTCCTGGCAGAGTTTCTCCTTGCAAGATATGCTGGAAAAGCTTTTTGCTGAGTGTAGAGCGGCAAGACACGCAGAAGACGCAGATACGCAGCTCTCCGAAGCTAAGTGCCGGTCCCGGGCTTCTTTCGGCACAAACCGCTCTCAGGAGCTCCCTGCGCTCGCCACAATGCTCTGTGTGCGAAGAAGCCGCTTCTTCGCCTGCGGGAGAATCGGCGAGCGGCAGCTTCCCAAAGGCGAAGATGCAAGCTGCAGCACACAGGCACAGTGTGGGCAGCCTTCAGACTTAGAGAAAACAGTACTTTACCACTCTCCTGCCTTTTCCATGGTTATTCTATTGGAAAAGAACGAGTTTTGGACAACTACCTTTCATTCTTGCCAAACTCTTTGCAGACCCCCGTGCAAGCTTTAGAACAAGATTTTGGATGTTTTCTTTCCTGGCAGAGTTTCTCCTTGCAAGATATGGTGGAAAAGCTTTTTGCTGAGTGTAGAGCGGCAAGACACGCAGAAGACGCAGATACGCAGCTCTCCGAAGCTAAGTGCCGGTCCCGGGCTTCTTTCGGCACAAACCGCTCTCAGGAGCTCCCTGCGCTCGCCACAATGCTCTGTGTGCGAAGAAGCCGCTTCTTCGCCTCCGGGAGAATCGGCGAGCGGCAGCTTCCCAAAGGCGAAGATGCAAGCTGCAGCACACAGGCACAGTGTGGGCAGCCTTCAGACTTAGAGAAAACAGTACTTTACCACTCTCCTGCCTTTTCCATGGTTATTCTATTGGAAAAGAACGAGTTTTGGACAACTACCTTTCATTCTTGCCAAACTCTTTGCAGACCCCCGTGCAAGCTTTAGAACAAGATTTTGGATGTTTTCTTTCCTGGCAGAGTTTCTCCTTGCAAGATATGGTGGAAAAGCTTTTTGCTGAGTGTAGAGCGGCAAGACACGCAGAAGACGCAGATACGCAGCTCTCCGAAGCTAAGTGCCGGTCCCGGGCTTCTTTCGGCACAAACCGCTCTCAGGAGCTCCCTGCGCTCGCCACAATGCTCTGTGTGCGAAGAAGCCGCTTCTTCGCCTCCGGGAGAATCGGCGAGCGGCAGCTTCCCAAAGGCGAAGATGCAAGCTGCAGCACACAGGCACAGTGTGGGCAGCCTTCAGACTTAGAGAAAACAGTACTTTACCACTCTCCTGCCTTTTCCATGGTTATTCTATTGGAAAAGAACGAATTTTGGACAACTACCTTTCATTCTTGCCAAACTCTTTGCAGACCTCCGTGCAAGCTTTAGAACAAGATTTTGGATGTTTTCTTTCCTGGCAGAGTTTCTCCTTGCAAGATATGCTGGAAAAGCTTTTTGCTGAGTGTAGAGCGGCAAGACACGCAGAAGACGCAGATACGCAGCTCTCCGAAGCTAAGTGCCGGTCCCGGGCTTCTTTCGGCACAAACCGCTCTCAGGAGCTCCCTGCGCTCGCCACAATGCTCTGTGTGCGAAGAAGCCGCTTCTTCGCCTCCGGGAGAATCGGCGAGCGGCAGCTTCCCAAAGGCGAAGATGCAAGCTGCAGCACACAGGCACAGTGTGGGCAGCCTTCAGACTTAGAGAAAACAGTACTTTACCACTCTCCTGCCTTTTCCATGGTTATTCTATTGGAAAAGAACGAGTTTTGGACAACTACCTTTCATTCTTGCCAAACTCTTTGCAGACCCCCGTGCAAGCTTAAGAACAAGATTTTGGATGTTTTCTTTCCTGGCAGAGTTTCTCCTTGCAAGATATGGTGGAAAAGCTTTTGGCTGAGTGTAGAGCGGCAAGACACGCAGAAGACGCAGATACGCAGCTCTCCGTAGCGAAGTGCCGGTCCCGGGCTTCTTTCGGCACAAACCGCTCTCAGGAGCTCCCTGCGCTCGCCACAATGCTCTGTGTGCGAAGAAGCCGCTTCTTCGCCTCCGGGAGAATCGGCGAGCGGCAGCTTCCCAAAGGCGAAGATGCAAGCTGCAGCACACAGGCACAGTGTGGGCAGCCTTCAGACTTAGAGAAAACAGTACTTTACCACTCTCCTGCCTTTTCCATGGTTATTCTATTGGAAAAGAACGAGTTTTGGACAACTACCTTTCATTCTTGCCACACTCTTTGCAGACCTGCGTGCAAGCTTTAGAACAAGATTTTGGATGTTTTCTTTCCTGGCAGAGTTTCTCCTTGCAAGATATGGTGGAAAAGCTTTTGGCTGAGTGTAGAGCGGCAAGACACGCAGAAGACGCAGATACGCAGCTCTCCGAAGCTAAGTGCCGGTCCCGGGCTTCTTTCGGCACAAACCGCTCTCAGGAGCTCCCTGCGCTCGCCACAATGCTCTGTGTGCGAAGAAGCCGCTTCTTCGCCTCCGGGAGAATCGGCGAGCGGCAGCTTCCCAAAGGCGAAGATGCAAGCTGCAGCACACAGGCACAGTGTGGGCAGCCTTCAGACTTAGAGAAAACAGTACTTTACCACTCTCCTGCCTTTTCCATGGTTATTCTATTGGAAAAGAACGAGTTTTGGACAACTACCTTTCATTCTTGCCACACTCTTTGCAGACCCCCGTGCAAGCTTAAGAACAAGATTTTGGATGTTTTCTTTCCTGGCAGAGTTTCTCCTTGCAAGATATGCTGGAAAAGCTTTTTGCTGAGTGTAGAGCGGCAAGACACGCAGAAGACGCAGATACGCAGCTCTCCGAAGCTAAGTGCCGGTCCCGGGCTTCTTTCGGCACAAACCGCTCTCAGGAGCTCCCTGCGCTCGCCACAATGCTCTGTGTGCGAAGAAGCCGCTTCTTCGCCTCCGGGAGAATCGGCGAGCGGCAGCTTCCCAAAGGCGAAGATGCAAGCTGCAGCACACAGGCACAGTGTGGGCAGCCTTCAGACTTAGAGAAAACAGTACTTGACCACTCTCCTGCCTTTTCCATGGTTATTCTATTGGAAAAGAACGAGTTTTGGACAACTACCTTTCATTCTTGCCAAACTCTTTGCAGGCCCCCGTCCAAGCTTTAGAACAAGATTTTGGATGTTTTCTTTCCTGGCAGAGTTTCTCCTTGCAAGATATGCTGGAAAAGCTTTTGGCTGAGTGTAGAGCGGCAAGACACGCAGAAGACGCAGATACGCAGCTCTCCGAAGCTAAGTGCCGGTCCCGGGCTTCTTTCGGCACAAACCGCTCTCAGGAGCTCCCTGCGCTCGCCACAATGCTCTGTGTGCGAAGAAGCCGCTTCTTCGCCTCCGGGAGAATCGGCGAGCGGCAGCTTCCCAAAGGCGAAGATGCAAGCTGCAGCACACAGGCACAGTGTGGGCAGCCTTCAGACTTAGAGAAAACAGTACTTTACCACTCTCCTGCCTTTTCCATGGTTATTCTATTGGAAAAGAACGAATTTTGGACAACTACCTTTCATTCTTGCCAAACTCTTTGCAGACCTCCGTGCAAGCTTTAGAACAAGATTTTGGATGTTTTCTTTCCTGGCAGAGTTTCTCCTTGCAAGATATGCTGGAAAAGCTTTTGGCTGAGTGTAGAGCGGCAAGACACGCAGAAGACGCAGATACGCAGCTCTCCGAAGCTAAGTGCCGGTCCCGGGCTTCTTTCGGCACAAACCGCTCTCAGGAGCTCCCTGCGCTCGCCACAATGCTCTGTGTGCGAAGAAGCCGCTTCTTCGCCTCCGGGAGAATCGGCGAGCGGCAGCTTCCCAAAGGCGAAGATGCAAGCTGCAGCACACAGGCACAGTGTGGGCAGCCTTCAGACTTAGAGAAAACAGTACTTTACCACTCTCCTGCCTTTTCCATGGTTATTCTATTGGAAAAGAACGAGTTTTGGACAACTACCTTTCATTCTTGCCACACTCTTTGCAGACCTGCGTGCAAGCTTTAGAACAAGATTTTGGATGTTTTCTTTCCTGGCAGAGTTTCTCCTTGCAAGATATGGTGGAAAAGCTTTTGGCTGAGTGTAGAGCGGCAAGACACGCAGAAGACGCAGATACGCAGCTCTCCGAAGCTAAGTGCCGGTCCCGGGCTTCTTTCGGCACAAACCGCTCTCAGGAGCTCCCTGCGCTCGCCACAATGCTCTGTGTGCGAAGAAGCCGCTTCTTCGCCTCCGGGAGAATCGGCGAGCGGCAGCTTCCCAAAGGCGAAGATGCAAGCTGCAGCACACAGGCACAGTGTGGGCAGCCTTCAGACTTAGAGAAAACAGTACTTTACCACTCTCCTGCCTTTTCCATGGTTCTTCTATTGGAAAAGAACGAGTTTTGGACAACTACCTTTCATTCTTGCCAAACTCTTTGCAGACCCCCGTGCAAGCTTTAGAACAAGATTTTGGATGTTTTCTTTCCTGGCAGAGTTTCTCCTTGCAAGATATGGTGGAAAAGCTTTTTGCTGAGTGTAGAGCGGCAAGACACGCAGAAGACGCAGATACGCAGCTCTCCGAAGCTAAGTGCCGGTCCCGGGCTTCTTTCGGCACAAACCGCTCTCAGGAGCTCCCTGCGCTCGCCACAATGCTCTGTGTGCGAAGAAGCCGCTTCTTCGCCTCCGGGAGAATCGGCGAGCGGCAGCTTCCCAAAGGCGAAGATGCAAGCTGCAGCACACAGGCACAGTGTGGGCAGCCTTCAGACTTAGAGAAAACAGTACTTTACCACTCTCCTGCCTTTTCCATGGTTATTCTATTGGAAAAGAACGAGTTTTGGACAACTACCTTTCATTCTTGCCAAACTCTTTGCAGACCCCCGTGCAAGCTTTAGAACAAGATTTTGGATGTTTTCTTTCCTGGCAGAGTTTCTCCTTGCAAGATATGCTGGAAAAGCTTTTTGCTGAGTGTAGAGCGGCAAGACACGCAGAAGACGCAGATACGCAGCTCTCCGAAGCTAAGTGCCGGTCCCGGGCTTCTTTCGGCACAAACCGCTCTCAGGAGCTCCCTGCGCTCGCCACAATGCTCTGTGTGCGAAGAAGCCGCTTCTTCGCCTCCGGGAGAATCGGCGAGCGGCAGCTTCCCAAAGGCGAAGATGCAAGCTGCAGCACACAGGCACAGTGTGGGCAGCCTTCAGACTTAGAGAAAACAGTACTTTACCACTCTCCTGCCTTTTCCATGGTTATTCTATTGGAAAAGAACGAGTTTTGGACAACTACCTTTCATTCTTGCCAAACTCTTTGCAGACCCCCGTGCAAGCTTAAGAACAAGATTTTGGATGTTTTCTTTCCTGGCAGAGTTTCTCCTTGCAAGATATGCTGGAAAAGCTTTTTGCTGAGTGTAGAGCGGCAAGACACGCAGAAGACGCAGATACGCAGCTCTCCGAAGCGAAGTGCCGGTCCCGGGCTTCTTTCGGCACAAACCGCTCTCAGGAGCTCCCTGCGCTCGCCACAATGCTCTGTGTGCGAAGAAGCCGCTTCTTCGCCTGCGGGAGAATCGGCGAGCGGCAGCTTCCCAAAGGCGAAGATGCAAGCTGCAGCACACAGGCACAGTGTGGGCAGCCTTCAGACTTAGAGAAAACAGTACTTTACCACTCTCCTGCCTTTTCCATGGTTATTCTTTTGGAAAAGAACGAGTTTTGGACAACTACCTTTCATTCTTGCCACACTCTTTGCAGACCTGCGTGCAAGCTTTAGAACAAGATTTTGGATGTTTTCTTTCCTGGCAGAGTTTCTCCTTGCAAGATATGCTGGAAAAGCTTTTGGCTGAGTGTAGAGCGGCAAGACACGCAGAAGACGCAGATACGCAGCTCTCCGAAGCTAAGTGCCGGTCCCGGGCTTCTTTCGGCACAAACCGCTCTCAGGAGCTCCCTGCGCTCGCCACAATGCTCTGTGTGCGAAGAAGCCGCTTCTTCGCCTCCGGGAGAATCGGCGAGCGGCAGCTTCCCAAAGGCGAAGATGCAAGCTGCAGCACACAGGCACAGTGTGGGCAGCCTTCAGACTTAGAGAAAACAGTACTTGACCACTCTCCTGCCTTTTCCATGGTTATTCTATTGGAAAAGAACGAGTTTTGGACAACTACCTTTCATTCTTGCCACACTCTTTGCAGACCCCCGTGCAAGCTTAAGAACAAGATTTTGGATGTTTTCTTTCCTGGCAGAGTTTCTCCTTGCAAGATATGCTGGAAAAGCTTTTTGCTGAGTGTAGAGCGGCAAGACACGCAGAAGACGCAGATACGCAGCTCTCCGAAGCTAAGTGCCGGTCCCGGGCTTCTTTCGGCACAAACCGCTCTCAGGAGCTCCCTGCGCTCGCCACAATGCTCTGTGTGCGAAGAAGCCGCTTCTTCGCCTGCGGGAGAATCGGCGAGCGGCAGCTTCCCAAAGGCGAAGATGCAAGCTGCAGCACACAGGCACAGTGTGGGCAGCCTTCAGACTTAGAGAAAACAGTACTTTACCACTCTCCTGCCTTTTCCATGGTTATTCTATTGGAAAAGAACGAGTTTTGGACAACTACCTTTCATTCTTGCCAAACTCTTTGCAGACCCCCGTGCAAGCTTTAGAACAAGATTTTGGATGTTTTCTTTCCTGGCAGAGTTTCTCCTTGCAAGATATGGTGGAAAAGCTTTTTGCTGAGTGTAGAGCGGCAAGACACGCAGAAGACGCAGATACGCAGCTCTCCGAAGCTAAGTGCCGGTCCCGGGCTTCTTTCGGCACAAACCGCTCTCAGGAGCTCCCTGCGCTCGCCACAATGCTCTGTGTGCGAAGAAGCCGCTTCTTCGCCTCCGGGAGAATCGGCGAGCGGCAGCTTCCCAAAGGCGAAGATGCAAGCTGCAGCACACAGGCACAGTGTGGGCAGCCTTCAGACTTAGAGAAAACAGTACTTTACCACTCTCCTGCCTTTTCCATGGTTATTCTATTGGAAAAGAACGAGTTTTGGACAACTACCTTTCATTCTTGCCAAACTCTTTGCAGACCCCCGTGCAAGCTTAAGAACAAGATTTTGGATGTTTTCTTTCCTGGCAGAGTTTCTCCTTGCAAGATATGCTGGAAAAGCTTTTTGCTGAGTGTAGAGCGGCAAGACACGCAGAAGACGCAGATACGCAGCTCTCCGAAGCGAAGTGCCGGTCCCGGGCTTCTTTCGGCACAAACCGCTCTCAGGAGCTCCCTGCGCTCGCCACAATGCTCTGTGTGCGAAGAAGCCGCTTCTTCGCCTGCGGGAGAATCGGCGAGCGGCAGCTTCCCAAAGGCGAAGATGCAAGCTGCAGCACACAGGCACAGTGTGGGCAGCCTTCAGACTTAGAGAAAACAGTACTTTACCACTCTCCTGCCTTTTCCATGGTTATTCTATTGGAAAAGAACGAGTTTTGGACAACTACCTTTCATTCTTGCCACACTCTTTGCAGACCTGCGTGCAAGCTTTAGAACAAGATTTTGGATGTTTTCTTTCCTGGCAGAGTTTCTCCTTGCAAGATATGCTGGAAAAGCTTTTGGCTGAGTGTAGAGCGGCAAGACACGCAGAAGACGCAGATACGCAGCTCTCCGAAGCTAAGTGCCGGTCCCGGGCTTCTTTCGGCACAAACCGCTCTCAGGAGCTCCCTGCGCTCGCCACAATGCTCTGTGTGCGAAGAAGCCGCTTCTTCGCCTCCGGGAGAATCGGCGAGCGGCAGCTTCCCAAAGGCGAAGATGCAAGCTGCAGCACACAGGCACAGTGTGGGCAGCCTTCAGACTTAGAGAAAACAGTACTTGACCACTCTCCTGCCTTTTCCATGGTTATTCTATTGGAAAAGAACGAGTTTTGGACAACTACCTTTCATTCTTGCCACACTCTTTGCAGACCCCCGTGCAAGCTTAAGAACAAGATTTTGGATGTTTTCTTTCCTGGCAGAGTTTCTCCTTGCAAGATATGCTGGAAAAGCTTTTTGCTGAGTGTAGAGCGGCAAGACACGCAGAAGACGCAGATACGCAGCTCTCCGAAGCTAAGTGCCGGTCCCGGGCTTCTTTCGGCACAAACCGCTCTCAGGAGCTCCCTGCGCTCGCCACAATGCTCTGTGTGCGAAGAAGCCGCTTCTTCGCCTGCGGGAGAATCGGCGAGCGGCAGCTTCCCAAAGGCGAAGATGCAAGCTGCAGCACACAGGCACAGTGTGGGCAGCCTTCAGACTTAGAGAAAACAGTACTTTACCACTCTCCTGCCTTTTCCATGGTTATTCTATTGGAAAAGAACGAGTTTTGGACAACTACCTTTCATTCTTGCCAAACTCTTTGCAGACCCCCGTGCAAGCTTTAGAACAAGATTTTGGATGTTTTCTTTCCTGGCAGAGTTTCTCCTTGCAAGATATGGTGGAAAAGCTTTTTGCTGAGTGTAGAGCGGCAAGACACGCAGAAGACGCAGATACGCAGCTCTCCGAAGCTAAGTGCCGGTCCCGGGCTTCTTTCGGCACAAACCGCTCTCAGGAGCTCCCTGCGCTCGCCACAATGCTCTGTGTGCGAAGAAGCCGCTTCTTCGCCTCCGGGAGAATCGGCGAGCGGCAGCTTCCCAAAGGCGAAGATGCAAGCTGCAGCACACAGGCACAGTGTGGGCAGCCTTCAGACTTAGAGAAAACAGTACTTTACCACTCTCCTGCCTTTTCCATGGTTATTCTATTGGAAAAGAACGAGTTTTGGACAACTACCTTTCATTCTTGCCAAACTCTTTGCAGACCCCCGTGCAAGCTTTAGAACAAGATTTTGGATGTTTTCTTTCCTGGCAGAGTTTCTCCTTGCAAGATATGGTGGAAAAGCTTTTTGCTGAGTGTAGAGCGGCAAGACACGCAGAAGACGCAGATACGCAGCTCTCCGAAGCTAAGTGCCGGTCCCGGGCTTCTTTCGGCACAAACCGCTCTCAGGAGCTCCCTGCGCTCGCCACAATGCTCTGTGTGCGAAGAAGCCGCTTCTTCGCCTCCGGGAGAATCGGCGAGCGGCAGCTTCCCAAAGGCGAAGATGCAAGCTGCAGCACACAGGCACAGTGTGGGCAGCCTTCAGACTTAGAGAAAACAGTACTTTACCACTCTCCTGCCTTTTCCATGGTTATTCTATTGGAAAAGAACGAGTTTTGGACAACTACCTTTCATTCTTGCCACACTCTTTGCAGACCTGCGTGCAAGCTTTAGAACAAGATTTTGGATGTTTTCTTCCCTGGCAGAGTTTCTCCTTGCAAGATATGCTGGAAAAGCTTTTGGCTGAGTGTAGAGCGGCAAGACACGCAGAAGACGCAGATACGCAGCTCTCCGAAGCTAAGTGCCGGTCCCGGGCTTCTTTCGGCACAAACCGCTCTCAGGAGCTCCCTGCGCTCGCCACAATGCTCTGTGTGCGAAGAAGCCGCTTCTTCGCCTCCGGGAGAATCGGCGAGCGGCAGCTTCCCAAAGGCGAAGATGCAAGCTGCAGCACACAGGCACAGTGTGGGCAGCCTTCAGACTTAGAGAAAACAGTACTTGACCACTCTCCTGCCTTTTCCATGGTTATTCTATTGGAAAAGAACGAGTTTTGGACAACTACCTTTCATTCTTGCCAAACTCTTTGCAGACCCCCGTGCAAGCTTTAGAACAAGATTTTGGATGTTTTCTTTCCTGGCAGAGTTTCTCCTTGCAAGATATGCTGGAAAAGCTTTTTGCTGAGTGTAGAGCGGCAAGACACGCAGAAGACGCAGATACGCAGCTCTCCGAAGCTAAGTGCCGGTCCCGGGCTTCTTTCGGCACAAACCGCTCTCAGGAGCTCCCTGCGCTCGCCACAATGCTCTGTGTGCGAAGAAGCCGCTTCTTCGCCTCCGGGAGAATCGGCGAGCGGCAGCTTCCCAAAGGCGAAGATGCAAGCTGCAGCACACAGGCACAGTGTGGGCAGCCTTCAGACTTAGAGAAAACAGTACTTTACCACTCTCCTGCCTTTTCCATGGTTATTCTATTGGAAAAGAACGAGTTTTGGACAACTACCTTTCATTCTTGCCAAACTCTTTGCAGACCCCCGTGCAAGCTTTAGAACAAGATTTTGGATGTTTTCTTTCCTGGCAGAGTTTCTCCTTGCAAGATATGCTGGAAAAGCTTTTTGCTGAGTGTAGAGCGGCAAGACACGCAGAAGACGCAGATACGCAGCTCTCCGAAGCTAAGTGCCGGTCCCGGGCTTCTTTCGGCACAAACCGCTCTCAGGAGCTCCCTGCGCTCGCCACAATGCTCTGTGTGCGAAGAAGCCGCTTCTTCGCCTCCGGGAGAATCGGCGAGCGGCAGCTTCCCAAAGGCGAAGATGCAAGCTGCAGCACACAGGCACAGTGTGGGCAGCCTTCAGACTTAGAGAAAACAGTACTTTACCACTCTCCTGCCTTTTCCATGGTTATTCTATTGGAAAAGAACGAGTTTTGGACAACTACCTTTCATTCTTGCCAAACTCTTTGCAGACCCCCGTGCAAGCTTAAGAACAAGATTTTGGATGTTTTCTTTCCTGGCAGAGTTTCTCCTTGCAAGATATGCTGGAAAAGCTTTTTGCTGAGTGTAGAGCGGCAAGACACGCAGAAGACGCAGATACGCAGCTCTCCGAAGCTAAGTGCCGGTCCCGGGCTTCTTTCGGCACAAACCGCTCTCAGGAGCTCCCTGCGCTCGCCACAATGCTCTGTGTGCGAAGAAGCCGCTTCTTCGCCTCCGGGAGAATCGGCGAGCGGCATCTTCCCAAAGGCGAAGATGCAAGCTGCAGCACACAGGCACAGTGTGGGCAGCCTTCAGACTTAGAGAAAACAGTACTTTACCACTCTCCTGCCTTTTCCATGGTTATTCTATTGGAAAAGAACGAGTTTTGGACAACTACCTTTCATTCTTGCCAAACTCTTTGCAGACCCCCGTGCAAGCTTTAGAACAAGATTTTGGATGTTTTCTTTCCTGGCAGAGTTTCTCCTTGCAAGATATGCTGGAAAAGCTTTTTGCTGAGTGTAGAGCGGCAAGACACGCAGAAGACGCAGATACGCAGCTCTCCGAAGCTAAGTGCCGGTCCCGGGCTTCTTTCGGCACAAACCGCTCTCAGGAGCTCCCTGCGCTCGCCACAATGCTCTGTGTGCGAAGAAGCCGCTTCTTCGCCTCCGGGAGAATCGGCGAGCGGCAGCTTCCCAAAGGCGAAGATGCAAGCTGCAGCACACAGGCACAGTGTGGGCAGCCTTCAGACTTAGAGAAAACAGTACTTTACCACTCTCCTGCCTTTTCCATGGTTATTCTATTGGAAAAGAACGAGTTTTGGACAACTACCTTTCATTCTTGCCAAACTCTTTGCAGACCCCCGTGCAAGCTTTAGAACAAGATTTTGGATGTTTTCTTTCCTGGCAGAGTTTCTCCTTGCAAGATATGCTGGAAAAGCTTTTGGCTGAGTGTAGAGCGGCAAGACACGCAGAAGACGCAGATACGCAGCTCTCCGAAGCTAAGTGCCGGTCCCGGGCTTCTTTCGGCACAAACCGCTCTCAGGAGCTCCCTGCGCTCGCCACAATGCTCTGTGTGCGAAGAAGCCGCTTCTTCGCCTCCGGGAGAATCGGCGAGCGGCAGCTTCCCAAAGGCGAAGATGCAAGCTGCAGCACACAGGCACAGTGTGGGCAGCCTTCAGACTTAGAGAAAACAGTACTTTACCACTCTCCTGCCTTTTCCATGGTTATTCTATTGGAAAAGAACGAATTTTGGACAACTACCTTTCATTCTTGCCAAACTCTTTGCAGACCCCCGTGCAAGCTTTAGAACAAGATTTTGGATGTTTTCTTTCCTGGCAGAGTTTCTCCTTGCAAGATATGCTGGAAAAGCTTTTGGCTGAGTGTAGAGCGGCAAGACACGCAGAAGACGCAGATACGCAGCTCTCCGAAGCTAAGTGCCGGTCCCGGGCTTCTTTCGGCACAAACCGCTCTCAGGAGCTCCCTGCGCTCGCCACAATGCTCTGTGTGCGAAGAAGCCGCTTCTTCGCCTGCGGGAGAATCGGCGAGCGGCAGCTTCCCAAAGGCGAAGATGCAAGCTGCAGCACACAGGCACAGTGTGGGCAGCCTTCAGACTTAGAGAAAACAGTACTTGACCACTCTCCTGCCTTTTCCATGGTTATTCTATTGGAAAAGAACGAGTTTTGGACAACTACCTTTCATTCTTGCCACACTCTTTGCAGACCCCCGTGCAAGCTTAAGAACAAGATTTTGGATGTTTTCTTTCCTGGCAGAGTTTCTCCTTGCAAGATATGGTGGAAAAGCTTTTTGCTGAGTGTAGAGCGGCAAGACACGCAGAAGACGCAGATACGCAGCTCTCCGAAGCTAAGTGCCGGTCCCGGGCTTCTTTCGGCACAAACCGCTCTCAGGAGCTCCCTGCGCTCGCCACAATGCTCTGTGTGCGAAGAAGCCGCTTCTTCGCCTGCGGGAGAATCGGCGAGCGGCAGCTTCCCAAAGGCGAAGATGCAAGCTGCAGCACACAGGCACAGTGTGGGCAGCCTTCAGACTTAGAGAAAACAGTACTTGACCACTCTCCTGCCTTTTCCATGGTTATTCTATTGGAAAAGAACGAGTTTTGGACAACTACCTTTCATTCTTGCCAAACTCTTTGCAGGCCCCCGTGCAAGCTTTAGAACAAGATTTTGGATGTTTTCTTTCCTGGCAGAGTTTCTCCTTGCAAGATATGCTGGAAAAGCTTTTGGCTGAGTGTAGAGCGGCAAGACACGCAGAAGACGCAGATACGCAGCTCTCCGAAGCTAAGTGCCGGTCCCGGGCTTCTTTCGGCACAAACCGCTCTCAGGAGCTCCCTGCGCTCGCCACAATGCTCTGTGTGCGAAGAAGCCGCTTCTTCGCCTCCGGGAGAATCGGCGAGCGGCAGCTTCCCAAAGGCGAAGATGCAAGCTGCAGCACACAGGCACAGTGTGGGCAGCCTTCAGACTTAGAGAAAACAGTACTTTACCACTCTCCTGCCTTTTCCATGGTTATTCTATTGGAAAAGAACGAATTTTGGACAACTACCTTTCATTCTTGCCAAACTCTTTGCAGACCTCCGTGCAAGCTTTAGAACAAGATTTTGGATGTTTTCTTTCCTGGCAGAGTTTCTCCTTGCAAGATATGCTGGAAAAGCTTTTGGCTGAGTGTAGAGCGGCAAGACACGCAGAAGACGCAGATACGCAGCTCTCCGAAGCTAAGTGCCGGTCCCGGGCTTCTTTCGGCACAAACCGCTCTCAGGAGCTCCCTGCGCTCGCCACAATGCTCTGTGTGCGAAGAAGCCGCTTCTTCGCCTCCGGGAGAATCGGCGAGCGGCAGCTTCCCAAAGGCGAAGATGCAAGCTGCAGCACACAGGCACAGTGTGGGCAGCCTTCAGACTTAGAGAAAACAGTACTTTACCACTCTCCTGCCTTTTCCATGGTTATTCTATTGGAAAAGAACGAGTTTTGGACAACTACCTTTCATTCTTGCCACACTCTTTGCAGACCTGCGTGCAAGCTTTAGAACAAGATTTTGGATGTTTTCTTTCCTGGCAGAGTTTCTCCTTGCAAGATATGGTGGAAAAGCTTTTGGCTGAGTGTAGAGCGGCAAGACACGCAGAAGACGCAGATACGCAGCTCTCCGAAGCTAAGTGCCGGTCCCGGGCTTCTTTCGGCACAAACCGCTCTCAGGAGCTCCCTGCGCTCGCCACAATGCTCTGTGTGCGAAGAAGCCGCTTCTTCGCCTCCGGGAGAATCGGCGAGCGGCAGCTTCCCAAAGGCGAAGATGCAAGCTGCAGCACACAGGCACAGTGTGGGCAGCCTTCAGACTTAGAGAAAACAGTACTTTACCACTCTCCTGCCTTTTCCATGGTTCTTCTATTGGAAAAGAACGAGTTTTGGACAACTACCTTTCATTCTTGCCAAACTCTTTGCAGACCCCCGTGCAAGCTTTAGAACAAGATTTTGGATGTTTTCTTTCCTGGCAGAGTTTCTCCTTGCAAGATATGCTGGAAAAGCTTTTTGCTGAGTGTAGAGCGGCAAGACACGCAGAAGACGCAGATACGCAGCTCTCCGAAGCTAAGTGCCGGTCCCGGGCTTCTTTCGGCACAAACCGCTCTCAGGAGCTCCCTGCGCTCGCCACAATGCTCTGTGTGCGAAGAAGCCGCTTCTTCGCCTCCGGGAGAATCGGCGAGCGGCAGCTTCCCAAAGGCGAAGATGCAAGCTGCAGCACACAGGCACAGTGTGGGCAGCCTTCAGACTTAGAGAAAACAGTACTTTACCACTCTCCTGCCTTTTCCATGGTTATTCTATTGGAAAAGAACGAGTTTTGGACAACTACCTTTCATTCTTGCCAAACTCTTTGCAGACCCCCGTGCAAGCTTTAGAACAAGATTTTGGATGTTTTCTTTCCTGGCAGAGTTTCTCCTTGCAAGATATGCTGGAAAAGCTTTTTGCTGAGTGTAGAGCGGCAAGACACGCAGAAGACGCAGATACGCAGCTCTCCGAAGCTAAGTGCCGGTCCCGGGCTTCTTTCGGCACAAACCGCTCTCAGGAGCTCCCTGCGCTCGCCACAATGCTCTGTGTGCGAAGAAGCCGCTTCTTCGCCTCCGGGAGAATCGGCGAGCGGCAGCTTCCCAAAGGCGAAGATGCAAGCTGCAGCACACAGGCACAGTGTGGGCAGCCTTCAGACTTAGAGAAAACAGTACTTTACCACTCTCCTGCCTTTTCCATGGTTATTCTATTGGAAAAGAACGAGTTTTGGACAACTACCTTTCATTCTTGCCAAACTCTTTGCAGACCCCCGTGCAAGCTTAAGAACAAGATTTTGGATGTTTTCTTTCCTGGCAGAGTTTCTCCTTGCAAGATATGCTGGAAAAGCTTTTGGCTGAGTGTAGAGCGGCAAGACACGCAGAAGACGCAGATACGCAGCTCTCCGAAGCGAAGTGCCGGTCCCGGGCTTCTTTCGGCACAAACCGCTCTCAGGAGCTCCCTGCGCTCGCCACAATGCTCTGTGTGCGAAGAAGCCGCTTCTTCGCCTGCGGGAGAATCGGCGAGCGGCAGCTTCCCAAAGGCGAAGATGCAAGCTGCAGCACACAGGCACAGTGTGGGCAGCCTTCAGACTTAGAGAAAACAGTACTTTACCACTCTCCTGCCTTTTCCATGGTTATTCTATTGGAAAAGAACGAGTTTTGGACAACTACCTTTCATTCTTGCCACACTCTTTGCAGACCTGCGTGCAAGCTTTAGAACAAGATTTTGGATGTTTTCTTTCCTGGCAGAGTTTCTCCTTGCAAGATATGCTGGAAAAGCTTTTGGCTGAGTGTAGAGCGGCAAGACACGCAGAAGACGCAGATACGCAGCTCTCCGAAGCTAAGTGCCGGTCCCGGGCTTCTTTCGGCACAAACCGCTCTCAGGAGCTCCCTGCGCTCGCCACAATGCTCTGTGTGCGAAGAAGCCGCTTCTTCGCCTCCGGGAGAATCGGCGAGCGGCAGCTTCCCAAAGGCGAAGATGCAAGCTGCAGCACACAGGCACAGTGTGGGCAGCCTTCAGACTTAGAGAAAACAGTACTTGACCACTCTCCTGCCTTTTCCATGGTTATTCTATTGGAAAAGAACGAGTTTTGGACAACTACCTTTCATTCTTGCCACACTCTTTGCAGACCCCCGTGCAAGCTTAAGAACAAGATTTTGGATGTTTTCTTTCCTGGCAGAGTTTCTCCTTGCAAGATATGGTGGAAAAGCTTTTTGCTGAGTGTAGAGCGGCAAGACACGCAGAAGACGCAGATACGCAGCTCTCCGAAGCGAAGTGCCGGTCCCGGGCTTCTTTCGGCACAAACCGCTCTCAGGAGCTCCCTGCGCTCGCCACAATGCTCTGTGTGCGAAGAAGCCGCTTCTTCGCCTGCGGGAGAATCGGCGAGCGGCAGCTTCCCAAAGGCGAAGATGCAAGCTGCAGCACACAGGCACAGTGTGGGCAGCCTTCAGACTTAGAGAAAACAGTACTTTACCACTCTCCTGCCTTTTCCATGGTTATTCTATTGGAAAAGAACGAGTTTTGGACAACTACCTTTCATTCTTGCCAAACTCTTTGCAGACCCCCGTGCAAGCTTTAGAACAAGATTTTGGATGTTTTCTTTCCTGGCAGAGTTTCTCCTTGCAAGATATGGTGGAAAAGCTTTTGGCTGAGTGTAGAGCGGCAAGACACGCAGAAGACGCAGATACGCAGCTCTCCGAAGCTAAGTGCCGGTCCCGGGCTTCTTTCGGCACAAACCGCTCTCAGGAGCTCCCTGCGCTCGCCACAATGCTCTGTGTGCGAAGAAGCCGCTTCTTCGCCTGCGGGAGAATCGGCGAGCGGCAGCTTCCCAAAGGCGAAGATGCAAGCTGCAGCACACAGGCACAGTGTGGGCAGCCTTCAGACTTAGAGAAAACAGTACTTTACCACTCTCCTGCCTTTTCCATGGTTATTCTATTGGAAAAGAACGAGTTTTGGACAACTACCTTTCATTCTTGCCAAACTCTTTGCAGACCTCCGTGCAAGCTTTAGAACAAGATTTTGGATGTTTTCTTTCCTGGCAGAGTTTCTCCTTGCAAGATATGGTGGAAAAGCTTTTTGCTGAGTGTAGAGCGGCAAGACACGCAGAAGACGCAGATACGCAGCTCTCCGAAGCTAAGTGCCGGTCCCGGGCTTCTTTCGGCACAAACCGCTCTCAGGAGCTCCCTGCGCTCGCCACAATGCTCTGTGTGCGAAGAAGCCGCTTCTTCGCCTCCGGGAGAATCGGCGAGCGGCAGCTTCCCAAAGGCGAAGATGCAAGCTGCAGCACACAGGCACAGTGTGGGCAGCCTTCAGACTTAGAGAAAACAGTACTTTACCACTCTCCTGCCTTTTCCATGGTTATTCTATTGGAAAAGAACGAGTTTTGGACAACTACCTTTCATTCTTGCCAAACTCTTTGCAGACCCCCGTGCAAGCTTTAGAACAAGATTTTGGATGTTTTCTTTCCTGGCAGAGTTTCTCCTTGCAAGATATGGTGGAAAAGCTTTTTGCTGAGTGTAGAGCGGCAAGACACGCAGAAGACGCAGATACGCAGCTCTCCGAAGCTAAGTGCCGGTCCCGGGCTTCTTTCGGCACAAACCGCTCTCAGGAGCTCCCTGCGCTCGCCACAATGCTCTGTGTGCGAAGAAGCCGCTTCTTCGCCTCCGGGAGAATCGGCGAGCGGCAGCTTCCCAAAGGCGAAGATGCAAGCTGCAGCACACAGGCACAGTGTGGGCAGCCTTCAGACTTAGAGAAAACAGTACTTGACCACTCTCCTGCCTTTTCCATGGTTATTCTATTGGAAAAGAACGAGTTTTGGACAACTACCTTTCATTCTTGCCAAACTCTTTGCAGACCCCCGTGCAAGCTTTAGAACAAGATTTTGGATGTTTTCTTTCCTGGCAGAGTTTCTCCTTGCAAGATATGCTGGAAAAGCTTTTGGCTGAGTGTAGAGCGGCAAGACACGCAGAAGACGCAGATACGCAGCTCTCCGAAGCTAAGTGCCGGTCCCGGGCTTCTTTCGGCACAAACCGCTCTCAGGAGCTCCCTGCGCTCGCCACAATGCTCTGTGTGCGAAGAAGCCGCTTCTTCGCCTCCGGGAGAATCGGCGAGCGGCAGCTTCCCAAAGGCGAAGATGCAAGCTGCAGCACACAGGCACAGTGTGGGCAGCCTTCAGACTTAGAGAAAACAGTACTTTACCACTCTCCTGCCTTTTCCATGGTTATTCTATTGGAAAAGAACGAGTTTTGGACAACTACCTTTCATTCTTGCCAAACTCTTTGCAGACCTCCGTGCAAGCTTTAGAACAAGATTTTGGATGTTTTCTTTCCTGGCAGAGTTTCTCCTTGCAAGATATGGTGGAAAAGCTTTTTGCTGAGTGTAGAGCGGCAAGACACGCAGAAGACGCAGATACGCAGCTCTCCGAAGCTAAGTGCCGGTCCCGGGCTTCTTTCGGCACAAACCGCTCTCAGGAGCTCCCTGCGCTCGCCACAATGCTCTGTGTGCGAAGAAGCCGCTTCTTCGCCTCCGGGAGAATCGGCGAGCGGCAGCTTCCCAAAGGCGAAGATGCAAGCTGCAGCACACAGGCACAGTGTGGGCAGCCTTCAGACTTCGAGAAAACAGTACTTGACCACTCTCCTGCCTTTTCCATGGTTATTCTATTGGAAAAGAACGAGTTTTGGACAACTACCTTTCATTCTTGCCAAACTCTTTGCAGACCCCCGTGCAAGCTTTAGAACAAGATTTTGGATGTTTTCTTTCCTGGCAGAGTTTCTCCTTGCAAGATATGGTGGAAAAGCTTTTTGCTGAGTGTAGAGCGGCAAGACACGCAGAAGACGCAGATACGCAGCTCTCCGAAGCGAAGTGCCGGTCCCGGGCTTCTTTCGGCACAAACCGCTCTCAGGAGCTCCCTGCGCTCGCCACAATGCTCTGTGTGCGAAGAAGCCGCTTCTTCGCCTCCGGGAGAATCGGCGAGCGGCAGCTTCCCAAAGGCGAAGATGCAAGCTGCAGCACACAGGCACAGTGTGGGCAGCCTTCAGACTTAGAGAAAACAGTACTTTACCACTCTCCTGCCTTTTCCATGGTTATTCTATTGGAAAAGAACGAGTTTTGGACAACTACCTTTCATTCTTGCCAAACTCTTTGCAGACCCCCGTGCAAGCTTTAGAACAAGATTTTGGATGTTTTCTTTCCTGGCAGAGTTTCTCCTTGCAAGATATGGTGGAAAAGCTTTTGGCTGAGTGTAGAGCGGCAAGACACGCAGAAGACGCAGATACGCAGCTCTCCGAAGCTAAGTGCCGGTCCCGGGCTTCTTTCGGCACAAACCGCTCTCAGGAGCTCCCTGCGCTCGCCACAATGCTCTGTGTGCGAAGAAGCCGCTTCTTCGCCTCCGGGAGAATCGGCGAGCGGCAGCTTCCCAAAGGCGAAGATGCAAGCTGCAGCACACAGGCACAGTGTGGGCAGCCTTCAGACTTAGAGAAAACAGTACTTTACCACTCTCCTGCCTTTTCCATGGTTATTCTATTGGAAAAGAACGAGTTTTGGACAACTACCTTTCATTCTTGCCAAACTCTTTGCAGACCTCCGTGCAAGCTTTAGAACAAGATTTTGGATGTTTTCTTTCCTGGCAGAGTTTCTCCTTGCAAGATATGCTGGAAAAGCTTTTGGCTGAGTGTAGAGCGGCAAGACACGCAGAAGACGCAGATACGCAGCTCTCCGAAGCTAAGTGCCGGTCCCGGGCTTCTTTCGGCACAAACCGCTCTCAGGAGCTCCCTGCGCTCGCCACAATGCTCTGTGTGCGAAGAAGCCGCTTCTTCGCCTGCGGGAGAATCGGCGAGCGGCAGCTTCCCAAAGGCGAAGATGCAAGCTGCAGCACACAGGCACAGTGTGGGCAGCCTTCAGACTTAGAGAAAACAGTACTTTACCACTCTCCTGCCTTTTCCATGGTTATTCTATTGGAAAAGAACGAGTTTTGGACAACTACCTTTCATTCTTGCCAAACTCTTTGCAGACCCCCGTGCAAGCTTTAGAACAAGATTTTGGATGTTTTCTTTCCTGGCAGAGTTTCTCCTTGCAAGATATGCTGGAAAAGCTTTTGGCTGAGTGTAGAGCGGCAAGACACGCAGAAGACGCAGATACGCAGCTCTCCGAAGCTAAGTGCCGGTCCCGGGCTTCTTTCGGCACAAACCGCTCTCAGGAGCTCCCTGCGCTCGCCACAATGCTCTGTGTGCGAAGAAGCCGCTTCTTCGCCTGCGGGAGAATCGGCGAGCGGCAGCTTCCCAAAGGCGAAGATGCAAGCTGCAGCACACAGGCACAGTGTGGGCAGCCTTCAGACTTAGAGAAAACAGTACTTTACCACTCTCCTGCCTTTTCCATGGTTATTCTATTGGAAAAGAACGAGTTTTGGACAACTACCTTTCATTCTTGCCAAACTCTTTGCAGACCCCCGTGCAAGCTTTAGAACAAGATTTTGGATGTTTTCTTTCCTGGCAGAGTTTCTCCTTGCAAGATATGGTGGAAAAGCTTTTTGCTGAGTGTAGAGCGGCAAGACACGCAGAAGACGCAGATACGCAGCTCTCCGAAGCTAAGTGCCGGTCCCGGGCTTCTTTCGGCACAAACCGCTCTCAGGAGCTCCCTGCGCTCGCCACAATGCTCTGTGTGCGAAGAAGCCGCTTCTTCGCCTGCGGGAGAATCGGCGAGCGGCAGCTTCCCAAAGGCGAAGATGCAAGCTGCAGCACACAGGCACAGTGTGGGCAGCCTTCAGACTTAGAGAAAACAGTACTTTACCACTCTCCTGCCTTTTCCATGGTTATTCTATTGGAAAAGAACGAGTTTTGGACAACTACCTTTCATTCTTGCCAAACTCTTTGCAGACCCCCGTGCAAGCTTTAGAACAAGATTTTGGATGTTTTCTTTCCTGGCAGAGTTTCTCCTTGCAAGATATGGTGGAAAAGCTTTTTGCTGAGTGTAGAGCGGCAAGACACGCAGAAGACGCAGATACGCAGCTCTCCGAAGCTAAGTGCCGGTCTCGGGCTTCTTTCGGCACAAACCGCTCTCAGGAGCTCCCTGCGCTCGCCACAATGCTCTGTGTGCGAAGAAGCCGCTTCTTCGCCTCCGGGAGAATCGGCGAGCGGCAGCTTCCCAAAGGCGAAGATGCAAGCTGCAGCACACAGGCACAGTGTGGGCAGCCTTCAGACTTAGAGAAAACAGTACTTTACCACTCTCCTGCCTTTTCCATGGTTATTCTATTGGAAAAGAACGAGTTTTGGACAACTACCTTTCATTCTTGCCAAACTCTTTGCAGACCCCCGTGCAAGCTTTAGAACAAGATTTTGGATGTTTTCTTTCCTGGCAGAGTTTCTCCTTGCAAGATATGCTGGAAAAGCTTTTGGCTGAGTGTAGAGCGGCAAGACACGCAGAAGACGCAGATACGCAGCTCTCCGAAGCGAAGTGCCGGTCCCGGGCTTCTTTCGGCACAAACCGCTCTCAGGAGCTCCCTGCGCTCGCCACAATGCTCTGTGTGCGAAGAAGCCGCTTCTTCGCCTGCGGGAGAATCGGCGAGCGGCAGCTTCCCAAAGGCGAAGATGCAAGCTGCAGCACACAGGCACAGTGTGGGCAGCCTTCAGACTTAGAGAAAATAGTACTTTACCACTCTCCTGCCTTTTCCATGGTTATTCTATTGGAAAAGAACGAGTTTTGGACAACTACCTTTCATTCTTGCCACACTCTTTGCAGACCTCCGTGCAAGCTTTAGAACAAGATTTTGGATGTTTTCTTTCCTGGCAGAGTTTCTCCTTGCAAGATATGGTGGAAAAGCTTTTGGCTGAGTGTAGAGCGGCAAGACACGCAGAAGACGCAGATACGCAGCTCTCCGAAGCTAAGTGCCGGTCCCGGGCTTCTTTCGGCACAAACCGCTCTCAGGAGCTCCCTGCGCTCGCCACAATGCTCTGTGTGCGAAGAAGCCGCTTCTTCGCCTGCGGGAGAATCGGCGAGCGGCAGCTTCCCAAAGGCGAAGATGCAAGCTGCAGCACACAGGCACAGTGTGGGCAGCCTTCAGACTTCGAGAAAACAGTACTTTACCACTCTCCTGCCTTTTCCATGGTTATTCTATTGGAAAAGAACGAGTTTTGGACAACTACCTTTCATTCTTGCCAAACTCTTTGCAGACCCCCGTGCAAGCTTTAGAACAAGATTTTGGATGTTTTCTTTCCTGGCAGAGTTTCTCCTTGCAAGATATGGTGGAAAAGCTTTTTGCTGAGTGTAGAGCGGCAAGACACGCAGAAGACGCAGATACGCAGCTCTCCGAAGCTAAGTGCCGGTCTCGGGCTTCTTTCGGCACAAACCGCTCTCAGGAGCTCCCTGCGCTCGCCACAATGCTCTGTGAGCGAAGAAGCCGCTTCTTCGCCTCCGGGAGAATCGGCGAGCGGCAGCTTCCCAAAGGCGAAGATGCAAGCTGCAGCACACAGGCACAGTGTGGGCAGCCTTCAGACTTAGAGAAAACAGTACTTTACCACTCTCCTGCCTTTTCCATGGTTATTCTATTGGAAAAGAACGAGTTTTGGACAACTACCTTTCATTCTTGCCAAACTCTTTGCAGACCCCCGTGCAAGCTTTAGAACAAGATTTTGGATGTTTTCTTTCCTGGCAGAGTTTCTCCTTGCAAGATATGGTGGAAAAGCTTTTTGCTGAGTGTAGAGCGGCAAGACACGCAGAAGACGCAGATACGCAGCTCTCCGAAGCTAAGTGCCGGTCTCGGGCTTCTTTCGGCACAAACCGCTCTCAGGAGCTCCCTGCGCTCGCCACAATGCTCTGTGTGCGAAGAAGCCGCTTCTTCGCCTCCGGGAGAATCGGCGAGCGGCAGCTTCCCAAAGGCGAAGATGCAAGCTGCAGCACACAGGCACAGTGTGGGCAGCCTTCAGACTTAGAGAAAACAGTACTTTACCACTCTCCTGCCTTTTCCATGGTTATTCTATTGGAAAAGAACGAGTTTTGGACAACTACCTTTCATTCTTGCCAAACTCTTTGCAGACCCCCGTGCAAGCTTTAGAACAAGATTTTGGATGTTTTCTTTCCTGGCAGAGTTTCTCCTTGCAAGATATGCTGGAAAAGCTTTTGGCTGAGTGTAGAGCGGCAAGACACGCAGAAGACGCAGATACGCAGCTCTCCGAAGCTAAGTGCCGGTCCCGGGCTTCTTTCGGCACAAACCGCTCTCAGGAGCTCCCTGCGCTCGCCACAATGCTCTGTGTGCGAAGAAGCCGCTTCTTCGCCTCCGGGAGAATCGGCGAGCGGCAGCTTCCCAAAGGCGAAGATGCAAGCTGCAGCACACAGGCACAGTGTGGGCAGCCTTCAGACTTAGAGAAAACAGTACTTTACCACTCTCCTGCCTTTTCCATGGTTATTCTATTGGAAAAGAACGAGTTTTGGACAACTACCTTTCATTCTTGCCAAACTCTTTGCAGACCCCCGTGCAAGCTTTAGAACAAGATTTTGGATGTTTTCTTTCCTGGCAGAGTTTCTCCTTGCAAGATATGCTGGAAAAGCTTTTGGCTGAGTGTAGAGCGGCAAGACACGCAGAAGACGCAGATACGCAGCTCTCCGAAGCTAAGTGCCGGTCCCGGGCTTCTTTCGGCACAAACCGCTCTCAGGAGCTCCCTGCGCTCGCCACAATGCTCTGTGTGCGAAGAAGCCGCTTCTTCGCCTCCGGGAGAATCGGCGAGCGGCAGCTTCCCAAAGGCGAAGATGCAAGCTGCAGCACACAGGCACAGTGTGGGCAGCCTTCAGACTTAGAGAAAACAGTACTTTACCACTCTCCTGCCTTTTCCATGGTTATTCTATTGGAAAAGAACGAGTTTTGGACAACTACCTTTCATTCTTGCCAAACTCTTTGCAGACCCCCGTGCAAGCTTAAGAACAAGATTTTGGATGTTTTCTTTCCTGGCAGAGTTTCTCCTTGCAAGATATGGTGGAAAAGCTTTTTGCTGAGTGTAGAGCGGCAAGACACGCAGAAGACGCAGATACGCAGCTCTCCGAAGCGAAGTGCCGGTCCCGGGCTTCTTTCGGCACAAACCGCTCTCAGGAGCTCCCTGCGCTCGCCACAATGCTCTGTGTGCGAAGAAGCCGCTTCTTCGCCTCCGGGAGAATCGGCGAGCGGCAGCTTCCCAAAGGCGAAGATGCAAGCTGCAGCACACAGGCACAGTGTGGGCAGCCTTCAGACTTAGAGAAAACAGTACTTTACCACTCTCCTGCCTTTTCCATGGTTATTCTATTGGAAAAGAACGAGTTTTGGACAACTACCTTTCATTCTTGCCACACTCTTTGCAGACCTGCGTGCAAGCTTTAGAACAAGATTTTGGATGTTTTCTTTCCTGGCAGAGTTTCTCCTTGCAAGATATGGTGGAAAAGCTTTTTGCTGAGTGTAGAGCGGCAAGACACGCAGAAGACGCAGATACGCAGCTCTCCGAAGCGAAGTGCCGGTCCCGGGCTTCTTTCGGCACAAACCGCTCTCAGGAGCTCCCTGCGCTCGCCACAATGCTCTGTGTGCGAAGAAGCCGCTTCTTCGCCTGCGGGAGAATCGGCGAGCGGCAGCTTCCCAAAGGCGAAGATGCAAGCTGCAGCACACAGGCACAGTGTGGGCAGCCTTCAGACTTAGAGAAAACAGTACTTGACCACTCTCCTGCCTTTTCCATGGTTATTCTATTGGAAAAGAACGAGTTTTGGACAACTACCTTTCATTCTTGCCAAACTCTTTGCAGACCTCCGTGCAAGCTTTAGAACAAGATTTTGGATGTTTTCTTTCCTGGCAGAGTTTCTCCTTGCAAGATATGCTGGAAAAGCTTTTGGCTGAGTGTAGAGCGGCAAGACACGCAGAAGACGCAGATACGCAGCTCTCCGAAGCTAAGTGCCGGTCCCGGGCTTCTTTCGGCACAAACCGCTCTCAGGAGCTCCCTGCGCTCGCCACAATGCTCTGTGTGCGAAGAAGCCGCTTCTTCGCCTGCGGGAGAATCGGCGAGCGGCAGCTTCCCAAAGGCGAAGATGCAAGCTGCAGCACACAGGCACAGTGTGGGCAGCCTTAAGACTTAGAGAAAACAGTACTTTACCACTCTCCTGCCTTTTCCATGGTTATTCTATTGGAAAAGAACGAGTTTTGGACAACTACCTTTCATTCTTGCCAAACTCTTTGCAGACCCCCGTGCAAGCTTTAGAACAAGATTTTGGATGTTTTCTTTCCTGGCAGAGTTTCTCCTTGCAAGATATGGTGGAAAAGCTTTTGGCTGAGTGTAGAGCGGCAAGACACGCAGAAGACGCAGATACGCAGCTCTCCGAAGCTAAGTGCCGGTCCCGGGCTTCTTTCGGCACAAACCGCTCTCAGGAGCTCCCTGCGCTCGCCACAATGCTCTGTGTGCGAAGAAGCCGCTTCTTCGCCTCCGGGAGAATCGGCGAGCGGCAGCTTCCCAAAGGCGAAGATGCAAGCTGCAGCACACAGGCACAGTGTGGGCAGCCTTCAGACTTAGAGAAAATAGTACTTTACCACTCTCCTGCCTTTTCCATGGTTATTCTATTGGAAAAGAACGAGTTTTGGACAACTACCTTTCATTCTTGCCACACTCTTTGCAGACCTGCGTGCAAGCTTTAGAACAAGATTTTGGATGTTTTCTTTCCTGGCAGAGTTTCTCCTTGCAAGATATGGTGGAAAAGCTTTTGGCTGAGTGTAGAGCGGCAAGACACGCAGAAGACGCAGATACGCAGCTCTCCGAAGCTAAGTGCCGGTCCCGGGCTTCTTTCGGCACAAACCGCTCTCAGGAGCTCCCTGCGCTCGCCACAATGCTCTGTGAGCGAAGAAGCCGCTTCTTCGCCTGCGGGAGAATCGGCGAGCGGCAGCTTCCCAAAGGCGAAGATGCAAGCTGCAGCACACAGGCACAGTGTGGGCAGCCTTCAGACTTAGAGAAAACAGTACTTTACCACTCTCCTGCCTTTTCCATGGTTATTCTATTGGAAAAGAACGAGTTTTGGACAACTACCTTTCATTCTTGCCAAACTCTTTGCAGACCCCCGTGCAAGCTTTAGAACAAGATTTTGGATGTTTTCTTTCCTGGCAGAGTTTCTCCTTGCAAGATATGCTGGAAAAGCTTTTGGCTGAGTGTAGAGCGGCAAGACACGCAGAAGACGCAGATACGCAGCTCTCCGAAGCTAAGTGCCGGTCTCGGGCTTCTTTCGGCACAAACCGCTCTCAGGAGCTCCCTGCGCTCGCCACAATGCTCTGTGTGCGAAGAAGCCGCTTCTTCGCCTCCGGGAGAATCGGCGAGCGGCAGCTTCCCAAAGGCGAAGATGCAAGCTGCAGCACACAGGCACAGTGTGGGCAGCCTTCAGACTTAGAGAAAACAGTACTTTACCACTCTCCTGCCTTTTCCATGGTTATTCTATTGGAAAAGAACGAGTTTTGGACAACTACCTTTCATTCTTGCCAAACTCTTTGCAGACCTCCGTGCAAGCTTTAGAACAAGATTTTGGATGTTTTCTTTCCTGGCAGAGTTTCTCCTTGCAAGATATGCTGGAAAAGCTTTTTGCTGAGTGTAGAGCGGCAAGACACGCAGAAGACGCAGATACGCAGCTCTCCGAAACTAAGTGCCGGTCCCGGGCTTCTTTCGGCACAAACCGCTCTCAGAAGCTCCCTGCGCTCGCCACAATGCTCTGTGTGCGAAGAAGCCGCTTCTTCGCCTCCGGGAGAATCGGCGAGCGGCAGCTTCCCAAAGGCGAAGATGCAAGCTGCAGCACACAGGCACAGTGTGGGCAGCCTTCAGACTTAGAGAAAACAGTACTTTACCACTCTCCTGCCTTTTCCATGGTTATTCTATTGGAAAAGAACGAGTTTTGGACAACTACCTTTCATTCTTGCCAAACTCTTTGCAGACCTCCGTGCAAGCTTTAGAACAGGATTTTGGATGTTTTCTTTCCTGGCAGAGTTTCTCCTTGCAAGATATTGTGGAAAAGCTTTTTGCTGAGTGTAGAGCGGCAAGACACGCAGAAGACGCAGATACGCAGCTCTCCGAAGCTAAGTGCCGGTCCCGGGCTTCTTTCGGCACAAACCGCTCTCAGGAGCTCCCTGCGCTCGCCACAATGCTCTGTGTGCGAAGAAGCCGCTTCTTCGCCTCCGGGAGAATCGGCGAGCGGCAGCTTCCCAAAGGCGAAGATGCAAGCTGCAGCACACAGGCACAGTGTGGGCAGCCTTCAGACTTAGAGAAAACAGTACTTTACCACTCTCCTGCCTTTTCCATGGTTATTCTATTGGAAAAGAACGAGTTTTGGACAACTACCTTTCATTCTTGCCAAACTCTTTGCAGACCCCCGTGCAAGCTTTAGAACAAGATTTTGGATGTTTTCTTTCCTGGCAGAGTTTCTCCTTGCAAGATATGGTGGAAAAGCTTTTTGCTGAGTGTAGAGCGGCAAGACACGCAGAAGACGCAGATACGCAGCTCTCCGAAGCGAAGTGCCGGTCCCGGGCTTCTTTCGGCACAAACCGCTCTCAGGAGCTCCCTGCGCTCGCCACAATGCTCTGTGTGCGAAGAAGCCGCTTCTTCGCCTGCGGGAGAATCGGCGAGCGGCAGCTTCCCAAAGGCGAAGATGCAAGCTGCAGCACACAGGCACAGTGTGGGCAGCCTTCAGACTTAGAGAAAATAGTACTTTACCACTCTCCTGCCTTTTCCATGGTTATTCTATTGGAAAAGAACGAGTTTTGGACAACTACCTTTCATTCTTGCCACACTCTTTGCAGACCTCCGTGCAAGCTTTAGAACAAGATTTTGGATGTTTTCTTTCCTGGCAGAGTTTCTCCTTGCAAGATATGGTGGAAAAGCTTTTGGCTGAGTGTAGAGCGGCAAGACACGCAGAAGACGCAGATACGCAGCTCTCCGAAGCTAAGTGCCGGTCCCGGGCTTCTTTCGGCACAAACCGCTCTCAGGAGCTCCCTGCGCTCGCCACAATGCTCTGTGTGCGAAGAAGCCGCTTCTTCGCCTGCGGGAGAATCGGCGAGCGGCAGCTTCCCAAAGGCGAAGATGCAAGCTGCAGCACACAGGCACAGTGTGGGCAGCCTTCAGACTTCGAGAAAACAGTACTTTACCACTCTCCTGCCTTTTCCATGGTTATTCTATTGGAAAAGAACGAGTTTTGGACAACTACCTTTCATTCTTGCCAAACTCTTTGCAGACCCCCGTGCAAGCTTTAGAACAAGATTTTGGATGTTTTCTTTCCTGGCAGAGTTTCTCCTTGCAAGATATGGTGGAAAAGCTTTTTGCTGAGTGTAGAGCGGCAAGACACGCAGAAGACGCAGATACGCAGCTCTCCGAAGCTAAGTGCCGGTCTCGGGCTTCTTTCGGCACAAACCGCTCTCAGGAGCTCCCTGCGCTCGCCACAATGCTCTGTGAGCGAAGAAGCCGCTTCTTCGCCTCCGGGAGAATCGGCGAGCGGCAGCTTCCCAAAGGCGAAGATGCAAGCTGCAGCACACAGGCACAGTGTGGGCAGCCTTCAGACTTAGAGAAAACAGTACTTTACCACTCTCCTGCCTTTTCCATGGTTATTCTATTGGAAAAGAACGAGTTTTGGACAACTACCTTTCATTCTTGCCAAACTCTTTGCAGACCCCCGTGCAAGCTTTAGAACAAGATTTTGGATGTTTTCTTTCCTGGCAGAGTTTCTCCTTGCAAGATATGGTGGAAAAGCTTTTTGCTGAGTGTAGAGCGGCAAGACACGCAGAAGACGCAGATACGCAGCTCTCCGAAGCTAAGTGCCGGTCTCGGGCTTCTTTCGGCACAAACCGCTCTCAGGAGCTCCCTGCGCTCGCCACAATGCTCTGTGTGCGAAGAAGCCGCTTCTTCGCCTCCGGGAGAATCGGCGAGCGGCAGCTTCCCAAAGGCGAAGATGCAAGCTGCAGCACACAGGCACAGTGTGGGCAGCCTTCAGACTTAGAGAAAACAGTACTTTACCACTCTCCTGCCTTTTCCATGGTTATTCTATTGGAAAAGAACGAGTTTTGGACAACTACCTTTCATTCTTGCCAAACTCTTTGCAGACCCCCGTGCAAGCTTTAGAACAAGATTTTGGATGTTTTCTTTCCTGGCAGAGTTTCTCCTTGCAAGATATGGTGGAAAAGCTTTTGGCTGAGTGTAGAGCGGCAAGACACGCAGAAGACGCAGATACGCAGCTCTCCGAAGCTAAGTGCCGGTCCCGGGCTTCTTTCGGCACAAACCGCTCTCAGGAGCTCCCTGCGCTCGCCACAATGCTCTGTGTGCGAAGAAGCCGCTTCTTCGCCTGCGGGAGAATCGGCGAGCGGCAGCTTCCCAAAGGCGAAGATGCAAGCTGCAGCACACAGGCACAGTGTGGGCAGCCTTCAGACTTAGAGAAAACAGTACTTTACCACTCTCCTGCCTTTTCCATGGTTATTCTATTGGAAAAGAACGAGTTTTGGACAACTACCTTTCATTCTTGCCAAACTCTTTGCAGACCCCCGTGCAAGCTTTAGAACAAGATTTTGGATGTTTTCTTTCCTGGCAGAGTTTCTCCTTGCAAGATATGCTGGAAAAGCTTTTGGCTGAGTGTAGAGCGGCAAGACACGCAGAAGACGCAGATACGCAGCTCTCCGAAGCTAAGTGCCGGTCCCGGGCTTCTTTCGGCACAAACCGCTCTCAGGAGCTCCCTGCGCTCGCCACAATGCTCTGTGTGCGAAGAAGCCGCTTCTTCGCCTCCGGGAGAATCGGCGAGCGGCAGCTTCCCAAAGGCGAAGATGCAAGCTGCAGCACACAGGCACAGTGTGGGCAGCCTTCAGACTTAGAGAAAACAGTACTTTACCACTCTCCTGCCTTTTCCATGGTTATTCTATTGGAAAAGAACGAGTTTTGGACAACTACCTTTCATTCTTGCCAAACTCTTTGCAGACCCCCGTGCAAGCTTTAGAACAAGATTTTGGATGTTTTCTTTCCTGGCAGAGTTTCTCCTTGCAAGATATGCTGGAAAAGCTTTTTGCTGAGTGTAGAGCGGCAAGACACGCAGAAGACGCAGATACGCAGCTCTCCGAAGCTAAGTGCCGGTCCCGGGCTTCTTTCGGCACAAACCGCTCTCAGGAGCTCCCTGCGCTCGCCACAATGCTCTGTGTGCGAAGAAGCCGCTTCTTCGCCTCCGGGAGAATCGGCGAGCGGCAGCTTCCCAAAGGCGAAGATGCAAGCTGCAGCACACAGGCACAGTGTGGGCAGCCTTCAGACTTAGAGAAAATAGTACTTTACCACTCTCCTGCCTTTTCCATGGTTATTCTATTGGAAAAGAACGAGTTTTGGACAACTACCTTTCATTCTTGCCACACTCTTTGCAGACCTGCGTGCAAGCTTTAGAACAAGATTTTGGATGTTTTCTTTCCTGGCAGAGTTTCTCCTTGCAAGATATGGTGGAAAAGCTTTTGGCTGAGTGTAGAGCGGCAAGACACGCAGAAGACGCAGATACGCAGCTCTCCGAAGCTAAGTGCCGGTCCCGGGCTTCTTTCGGCACAAACCGCTCTCAGGAGCTCCCTGCGCTCGCCACAATGCTCTGTGAGCGAAGAAGCCGCTTCTTCGCCTCCGGGAGAATCGGCGAGCGGCAGCTTCCCAAAGGCGAAGATGCAAGCTGCAGCACACAGGCACAGTGTGGGCAGCCTTCAGACTTAGAGAAAACAGTACTTTACCACTCTCCTGCCTTTTCCATGGTTATTCTATTGGAAAAGAACGAGTTTTGGACAACTACCTTTCATTCTTGCCAAACTCTTTGCAGACCCCCGTGCAAGCTTTAGAACAAGATTTTGGATGTTTTCTTTCCTGGCAGAGTTTCTCCTTGCAAGATATGCTGGAAAAGCTTTTGGCTGAGTGTAGAGCGGCAAGACACGCAGAAGACGCAGATACGCAGCTCTCCGAAGCTAAGTGCCGGTCTCGGGCTTCTTTCGGCACAAACCGCTCTCAGGAGCTCCCTGCGCTCGCCACAATGCTCTGTGTGCGAAGAAGCCGCTTCTTCGCCTCCGGGAGAATCGGCGAGCGGCAGCTTCCCAAAGGCGAAGATGCAAGCTGCAGCACACAGGCACAGTGTGGGCAGCCTTCAGACTTAGAGAAAACAGTACTTTACCACTCTCCTGCCTTTTCCATGGTTATTCTATTGGAAAAGAACGAGTTTTGGACAACTACCTTTCATTCTTGCCAAACTCTTTGCAGACCTCCGTGCAAGCTTTAGAACAAGATTTTGGATGTTTTCTTTCCTGGCAGAGTTTCTCCTTGCAAGATATGCTGGAAAAGCTTTTTGCTGAGTGTAGAGCGGCAAGACACGCAGAAGACGCAGATACGCAGCTCTCCGAAACTAAGTGCCGGTCCCGGGCTTCTTTCGGCACAAACCGCTCTCAGAAGCTCCCTGCGCTCGCCACAATGCTCTGTGTGCGAAGAAGCCGCTTCTTCGCCTCCGGGAGAATCGGCGAGCGGCAGCTTCCCAAAGGCGAAGATGCAAGCTGCAGCACACAGGCACAGTGTGGGCAGCCTTCAGACTTAGAGAAAACAGTACTTTACCACTCTCCTGCCTTTTCCATGGTTATTCTATTGGAAAAGAACGAGTTTTGGACAACTACCTTTCATTCTTGCCAAACTCTTTGCAGACCTCCGTGCAAGCTTTAGAACAGGATTTTGGATGTTTTCTTTCCTGGCAGAGTTTCTCCTTGCAAGATATTGTGGAAAAGCTTTTTGCTGAGTGTAGAGCGGCAAGACACGCAGAAGACGCAGATACGCAGCTCTCCGAAGCTAAGTGCCGGTCCCGGGCTTCTTTCGGCACAAACCGCTCTCAGGAGCTCCCTGCGCTCGCCACAATGCTCTGTGTGCGAAGAAGCCGCTTCTTCGCCTCCGGGAGAATCGGCGAGCGGCAGCTTCCCAAAGGCGAAGATGCAAGCTGCAGCACACAGGCACAGTGTGGGCAGCCTTCAGACTTAGAGAAAACAGTACTTTACCACTCTCCTGCCTTTTCCATGGTTATTCTATTGGAAAAGAACGAGTTTTGGACAACTACCTTTCATTCTTGCCAAACTCTTTGCAGACCCCCGTGCAAGCTTTAGAACAAGATTTTGGATGTTTTCTTTCCTGGCAGAGTTTCTCCTTGCAAGATATGGTGGAAAAGCTTTTTGCTGAGTGTAGAGCGGCAAGACACGCAGAAGACGCAGATACGCAGCTCTCCGAAGCTAAGTGCCGGTCCCGGGCTTCTTTCGGCACAAACCGCTCTCAGGAGCTCCCTGCGCTCGCCACAATGCTCTGTGTGCGAAGAAGCCGCTTCTTCGCCTGCGGGAGAATCGGCGAGCGGCAGCTTCCCAAAGGCGAAGATGCAAGCTGCAGCACACAGGCACAGTGTGGGCAGCCTTCAGACTTAGAGAAAACAGTACTTTACCACTCTCCTGCCTTTTCCATGGTTATTCTATTGGAAAAGAACGAGTTTTGGACAACTACCTTTCATTCTTGCCACACTCTTTGCAGACCTGCGTGCAAGCTTTAGAACCAGATTTTGGATGTTTTCTTTCCTGGCAGAGTTTCTCCTTGCAAGATATGCTGGAAAAGCTTTTGGCTGAGTGTAGAGCGGCAAGACACGCAGAAGACGCAGATACGCAGCTCTCCGAAGCTAAGTGCCGGTCCCGGGCTTCTTTCGGCACAAACCGCTCTCAGGAGCTCCCTGCGCTCGCCACAATGCTCTGTGTGCGAAGAAGCCGCTTCTTCGCCTCCGGGAGAATCGGCGAGCGGCAGCTTCCCAAAGGCGAAGATGCAAGCTGCAGCACACAGGCACAGTGTGGGCAGCCTTCAGACTTAGAGAAAACAGTACTTTACCACTCTCCTGCCTTTTCCATGGTTATTCTATTGGAAAAGAACGAGTTTTGGACAACTACCTTTCATTCTTGCCAAACTCTTTGCAGACCCCCGTGCAAGCTTTAGAACAAGATTTTGGATGTTTTCTTTCCTGGCAGAGTTTCTCCTTGCAAGATATGGTGGAAAAGCTTTTTGCTGAGTGTAGAGCGGCAAGACACGCAGAAGACGCAGATACGCAGCTCTCCGAAGCTAAGTGCCGGTCCCGGGCTTCTTTCGGCACAAACCGCTCTCAGGAGCTCCCTGCGCTCGCCACAATGCTCTGTGTGCGAAGAAGCCGCTTCTTCGCCTCCGGGAGAATCGGCGAGCGGCAGCTTCCCAAAGGCGAAGATGCAAGCTGCAGCACACAGGCACAGTGTGGGCAGCCTTCAGACTTAGAGAAAACAGTACTTTACCACTCTCCTGCCTTTTCCATGGTTATTCTATTGGAAAAGAACGAGTTTTGGACAACTACCTTTCATTCTTGCCAAACTCTTTGCAGACCCCCGTGCAAGCTTTAGAACAAGATTTTGGATGTTTTCTTTCCTGGCAGAGTTTCTCCTTGCAAGATATGCTGGAAAAGCTTTTGGCTGAGTGTAGAGCGGCAAGACACGCAGAAGACGCAGATACGCAGCTCTCCGAAGCTAAGTGCCGGTCCCGGGCTTCTTTCGGCACAAACCGCTCTCAGGAGCTCCCTGCGCTCGCCACAATGCTCTGTGTGCGAAGAAAGCGCTTCTTCGCCTCCGGGAGAATCGGCGAGCGGCAGCTTCCCAAAGGCGAAGATGCAAGCTGCAGCACACAGGCACAGTGTGGGCAGCCTTCAGACTTAGAGAAAACAGTACTTTACCACTCTCCTGCCTTTTCCATGGTTATTCTATTGGAAAAGAACGAGTTTTGGACAACTACCTTTCATTCTTGCCAAACTCTTTGCAGACCCCCGTGCAAGCTTTAGAACAAGATTTTGGATGTTTTCTTTCCTGGCAGAGTTTCTCCTTGCAAGATATGCTGGAAAAGCTTTTTGCTGAGTGTAGAGCGGCAAGACACGCAGAAGACGCAGATACGCAGCTCTCCGAAGCGAAGTGCCGGTCCCGGGCTTCTTTCGGCACAAACCGCTCTCAGGAGCTCCCTGCGCTCGCCACAATGCTCTGTGTGCGAAGAAGCCGCTTCTTCGCCTGCGGGAGAATCGGCGAGCGGCAGCTTCCCAAAGGCGAAGATGCAAGCTGCAGCACACAGGCACAGTGTGGGCAGCCTTCAGACTTAGAGAAAATAGTACTTTACCACTCTCCTGCCTTTTCCATGGTTATTCTATTGGAAAAGAACGAGTTTTGGACAACTACCTTTCATTCTTGCCACACTCTTTGCAGACCTGCGTGCAAGCTTTAGAACAAGATTTTGGATGTTTTCTTACCTGGCAGAGTTTCTCCTTGCAAGATATGGTGGAAAAGCTTTTTGCTGAGTGTAGAGCGGCAAGACACGCAGAAGACGCAGATACGCAGCTCTCCGAAGCTAAGTGCCGGTCCCGGGCTTCTTTCGGCACAAACCGCTCTCAGGAGCTCCCTGCGCTCGCCACAATGCTCTGTGTGCGAAGAAGCCGCTTCTTCGCCTGCGGGAGAATCGGCGAGCGGCAGCTTCCCAAAGGCGAAGATGCAAGCTGCAGCACACAGGCACAGTGTGGGCAGCCTTCAGACTTAGAGAAAACAGTACTTGACCACTCTCCTGCCTTTTCCATGGTTATTCTATTAGAAAAGAACGAGTTTTGGACAACTACCTTTCATTCTTGCCAAACTCTTTGCAGACCTCCGTGCAAGCTTTAGAACAAGATTTTGGATGTTTTCTTTCCTGGCAGAGTTTCTCCTTGCAAGATATGGTGGAAAAGCTTTTGGCTGAGTGTAGAGCGGCAAGACACGCAGAACACGCAGATACGCAGCTCTCCGAAGCTAAGTGCCGGTCCCGGGCTTCTTTCGGCACAAACCGCTCTCAGGAGCTCCCTGCGCTCGCCACAATGCTCTGTGTGCGAAGAAGCCGCTTCTTCGCCTCCGGGAGAATCGGCGAGCGGCAGCTTCCCAAAGGCGAAGATGCAAGCTGCAGCACACAGGCACAGTGTGGGCAGCCTTCAGACTTAGAGAAAACAGTACTTTACCACTCTCCTGCCTTTTCCATGGTTATTCTATTGGAAAAGAACGAGTTTTGGACAACTACCTTTCATTCTTGCCAAACTCTTTGCAGACCCCCGTGCAAGCTTTAGAACAAGATTTTGGATGTTTTCTTTCCTGGCAGAGTTTCTCCTTGCAAGATATGCTGGAAAAGCTTTTGGCTGAGTGTAGAGCGGCAAGACACGCAGAAGACGCAGATACGCAGCTCTCCGAAGCTAAGTGCCGGTCCCGGGCTTCTTTCGGCACAAACCGCTCTCAGGAGCTCCCTGCGCTCGCCACAATGCTCTGTGTGCGAAGAAGCCGCTTCTTCGCCTCCGGGAGAATCGGCGAGCGGCAGCTTCCCAAAGGCGAAGATGCAAGCTGCAGCACACAGGCACAGTGTGGGCAGCCTTCAGACTTAGAGAAAACAGTACTTTACCACTCTCCTGCCTTTTCCATGGTTGTTCTATTGGAAAAGAACGAGTTTTGGACAACTACCTTTCATTCTTGCCAAACTCTTTGCAGACCCCCGTGCAAGCTTTAGAACAAGATTTTGGATGTTTTCTTTCCTGGCAGAGTTTCTCCTTGCAAGATATGGTGGAAAAGCTTTTTGCTGAGTGTAGAGCGGCAAGACACGCAGAAGACGCAGATACGCAGCTCTCCGAAGCTAAGTGCCGGTCCCGGGCTTCTTTCGGCACAAACCGCTCTCAGGAGCTCCCTGCGCTCGCCACAATGCTCTGTGTGCGAAGAAGCCGCTTCTTCGCCTGCGGGAGAATCGGCGAGCGGCAGCTTCCCAAAGGCGAAGATGCAAGCTGCAGCACACAGGCACAGTGTGGGCAGCCTTCAGACTTAGAGAAAACAGTACTTTACCACTCTCCTGCCTTTTCCATGGTTATTCTATTGGAAAAGAACGAGTTTTGGACAACTACCTTTCATTCTTGCCAAACTCTTTGCAGACCCCCGTGCAAGCTTTAGAACAAGATTTTGGATGTTTTCTTTCCTGGCAGAGTTTCTCCTTGCAAGATATGCTGGAAAAGCTTTTGGCTGAGTGTAGAGCGGCAAGACACGCAGAAGACGCAGATACGCAGCTCTCCGAAGCTAAGTGCCGGTCCCGGGCTTCTTTCGGCACAAACCGCTCTCAGGAGCTCCCTGCGCTCGCCACAATGCTCTGTGTGCGAAGAAGCCGCTTCTTCGCCTCCGGGAGAATCGGCGAGCGGCAGCTTCCCAAAGGCGAAGATGCAAGCTGCAGCACACAGGCACAGTGTGGGCAGCCTTCAGACTTAGAGAAAACAGTACTTGACCACTCTCCTGCCTTTTCCATGGTTATTCTATTGGAAAAGAACGAGTTTTGGACAACTACCTTTCATTCTTGCCAAACTCTTTGCAGACCCCCGTGCAAGCTTTAGAACAAGATTTTGGATGTTTTCTTTCCTGGCAGAGTTTCTCCTTGCAAGATATGCTGGAAAAGCTTTTTGCTGAGTGTAGAGCGGCAAGACACGCAGAAGACGCAGATACGCAGCTCTCCGAAGCTAAGTGCCGGTCCCGGGCTTCTTTCGGCACAAACCGCTCTCAGGAGCTCCCTGCGCTCGCCACAATGCTCTGTGTGCGAAGAAGCCGCTTCTTCGCCTCCGGGAGAATCGGCGAGCGGCAGCTTCCCAAAGGCGAAGATGCAAGCTGCAGCACACAGGCACAGTGTGGGCAGCCTTCAGACTTCGAGAAAACAGTACTTGACCACTCTCCTGCCTTTTCCATGGTTATTCTATTGGAAAAGAACGAGTTTTGGACAACTACCTTTCATTCTTGCCAAACTCTTTGCAGACCTCCGTGCAAGCTTTAGAACAAGATTTTGGATGTTTTCTTTCCTGGCAGAGTTTCTCCTTGCAAGATATGGTGGAAAAGCTTTTTGCTGAGTGTAGAGCGGCAAGACACGCAGAAGACGCAGATACGCAGCTCTCCGAAGCTAAGTGCCGGTCCCGGGCTTCTTTCGGCACAAACCGCTCTCAGGAGCTCCCTGCGCTCGCCACAATGCTCTGTGTGCGAAGAAGCCGCTTCTTCGCCTCCGGGAGAATCGGCGAGCGGCAGCTTCCCAAAGGCGAAGATGCAAGCTGCAGCACACAGGCACAGTGTGGGCAGCCTTCAGACTTAGAGAAAACAGTACTTTACCACTCTCCTGCCTTTTCCATGGTTATTCTATTGGAAAAGAACGAGTTTTGGACAACTACCTTTCATTCTTGCCAAACTCTTTGCAGACCCCCGTGCAAGCTTTAGAACAAGATTTTGGATGTTTTCTTTCCTGGCAGAGTTTCTCCTTGCAAGATATGCTGGAAAAGCTTTTTGCTGAGTGTAGAGCGGCAAGACACGCAGAAGACGCAGATACGCAGCTCTCCGAAGCTAAGTGCCGGTCCCGGGCTTCTTTCGGCACAAACCGCTCTCAGGAGCTCCCTGCGCTCGCCACAATGCTCTGTGTGCGAAGAAGCCGCTTCTTCGCCTGCGGGAGAATCGGCGAGCGGCAGCTTCCCAAAGGCGAAGATGCAAGCTGCAGCACACAGGCACAGTGTGGGCAGCCTTCAGACTTAGAGAAAACAGTACTTTACCACTCTCCTGCCTTTTCCATGGTTATTCTATTGGAAAAGAACGAGTTTTGGACAACTACCTTTCATTCTTGCCAAACTCTTTGCAGACCCCCGTGCAAGCTTTAGAACAAGATTTTGGATGTTTTCTTTCCTGGCAGAGTTTCTCCTTGCAAGATATGCTGGAAAAGCTTTTGGCTGAGTGTAGAGCGGCAAGACACGCAGAAGACGCAGATACGCAGCTCTCCGAAGCTAAGTGCCGGTCCCGGGCTTCTTTCGGCACAAACCGCTCTCAGGAGCTCCCTGCGCTCGCCACAATGCTCTGTGTGCGAAGAAGCCGCTTCTTCGCCTCCGGGAGAATCGGCGAGCGGCAGCTTCCCAAAGGCGAAGATGCAAGCTGCAGCACACAGGCACAGTGTGGGCAGCCTTCAGACTTAGAGAAAACAGTACTTGACCACTCTCCTGCCTTTTCCATGGTTATTCTATTGGAAAAGAACGAGTTTTGGACAACTACCTTTCATTCTTGCCAAACTCTTTGCAGACCCCCGTGCAAGCTTTAGAACAAGATTTTGGATGTTTTCTTTCCTGGCAGAGTTTCTCCTTGCAAGATATGCTGGAAAAGCTTTTGGCTGAGTGTAGAGCGGCAAGACACGCAGAACACGCAGATACGCAGCTCTCCGAAGCTAAGTGCCGGTCCCGGGCTTCTTTCGGCACAAACCGCTCTCAGGAGCTCCCTGCGCTCGCCACAATGCTCTGTGTGCGAAGAAGCCGCTTCTTCGCCTCCGGGAGAATCGGCGAGCGGCAGCTTCCCAAAGGCGAAGATGCAAGCTGCAGCACACAGGCACAGTGTGGGCAGCCTTCAGACTTCGAGAAAACAGTACTTGACCACTCTCCTGCCTTTTCCATGGTTATTCTATTGGAAAAGAACGAGTTTTGGACAACTACCTTTCATTCTTGCCAAACTCTTTGCAGACCCCCGTGCAAGCTTTAGAACAAGATTTTGGATGTTTTCTTTCCTGGCAGAGTTTCTCCTTGCAAGATATGGTGGAAAAGCTTTTTGCTGAGTGTAGAGCGGCAAGACACGCAGAAGACGCAGATACGCAGCTCTCCGAAGCTAAGTGCCGGTCCCGGGCTTCTTTCGGCACAAACCGCTCTCAGGAGCTCCCTGCGCTCGCCACAATGCTCTGTGTGCGAAGAAGCCGCTTCTTCGCCTCCGGGAGAATCGGCGAGCGGCAGCTTCCCAAAGGCGAAGATGCAAGCTGCAGCACACAGGCACAGTGTGGGCAGCCTTCAGACTTAGAGAAAACAGTACTTTACCACTCTCCTGCCTTTTCCATGGTTGTTCTATTGGAAAAGAACGAGTTTTGGACAACTACCTTTCATTCTTGCCAAACTCTTTGCAGACCCCCGTGCAAGCTTTAGAACAAGATTTTGGATGTTTTCTTTCCTGGCAGAGTTTCTCCTTGCAAGATATGCTGGAAAAGCTTTTTGCTGAGTGTAGAGCGGCAAGACACGCAGAAGACGCAGATACGCAGCTCTCCGAAGCTAAGTGCCGGTCCCGGGCTTCTTTCGGCACAAACCGCTCTCAGGAGCTCCCTGCGCTCGCCACAATGCTCTGTGTGCGAAGAAGCCGCTTCTTCGCCTGCGGGAGAATCGGCGAGCGGCAGCTTCCCAAAGGCGAAGATGCAAGCTGCAGCACACAGGCACAGTGTGGGCAGCCTTCAGACTTAGAGAAAACAGTACTTTACCACTCTCCTGCCTTTTCCATGGTTATTCTATTGGAAAAGAACGAGTTTTGGACAACTACTTTTCATTCTTGCCAAACTCTTTGCAGACCCCCGTGCAAGCTTTAGAACAAGATTTTGGATGTTTTCTTTCCTGGCAGAGTTTCTCCTTGCAAGATATGCTGGAAAAGCTTTTGGCTGAGTGTAGAGCGGCAAGACACGCAGAAGACGCAGATACGCAGCTCTCCGAAACTAAGTGCCGGTCCCGGGCTTCTTTCGGCACAAACCGCTCTCAGGAGCTCCCTGCGCTCGCCACAATGCTCTGTGTGCGAAGAAGCCGCTTCTTCGCCTCCGGGAGAATCGGCGAGCGGCAGCTTCCCAAAGGCGAAGATGCAAGCTGCAGCACACAGGCACAGTGTGGGCAGCCTTCAGACTTAGAGAAAACAGTACTTGACCACTCTCCTGCCTTTTCCATGGTTATTCTATTGGAAAAGAACGAGTTTTGGACAACTACCTTTCATTCTTGCCAAACTCTTTGCAGACCCCCGTGCAAGCTTTAGAACAAGATTTTGGATGTTTTCTTTCCTGGCAGAGTTTCTCCTTGCAAGATATGCTGGAAAAGCTTTTGGCTGAGTGTAGAGCGGCAAGACACGCAGAAGACGCAGATACGCAGCTCTCCGAAGCTAAGTGCCGGTCCCGGGCTTCTTTCGGCACAAACCGCTCTCAGGAGCTCCCTGCGCTCGCCACAATGCTCTGTGTGCGAAGAAGCCGCTTCTTCGCCTCCGGGAGAATCGGCGAGCGGCAGCTTCCCAAAGGCGAAGATGCAAGCTGCAGCACACAGGCACAGTGTGGGCAGCCTTCAGACTTAGAGAAAACAGTACTTTACCACTCTCCTGCCTTTTCCATGGTTATTCTATTGGAAAAGAACGAGTTTTGGACAACTACCTTTCATTCTTGCCAAACTCTTTGCAGACCTCCGTGCAAGCTTTAGAACAAGATTTTGGATGTTTTCTTTCCTGGCAGAGTTTCTCCTTGCAAGATATGGTGGAAAAGCTTTTGGCTGAGTGTAGAGCGGCAAGACACGCAGAAGACGCAGATACGCAGCTCTCCGAAGCGAAGTGCCGGTCCCGGGCTTCTTTCGGCACAAACCGCTCTCAGGAGCTCCCTGCGCTCGCCACAATGCTCTGTGTGCGAAGAAGCCGCTTCTTCGCCTCCGGGAGAATCGGCGAGCGGCAGCTTCCCAAAGGCGAAGATGCAAGCTGCAGCACACAGGCACAGTGTGGGCAGCCTTCAGACTTAGAGAAAACAGTACTTTACCACTCTCCTGCCTTTTCCATGGTTATTCTATTGGAAAAGAACGAGTTTTGGACAACTACCTTTCATTCTTGCCAAACTCTTTGCAGACCCCCGTGCAAGCTTTAGAACAAGATTTTGGATGTTTTCTTTCCTGGCAGAGTTTCTCCTTGCAAGATATGCTGGAAAAGCTTTTTGCTGAGTGTAGAGCGGCAAGACACGCAGAAGACGCAGATACGCAGCTCTCCGAAGCTAAGTGCCGGTCCCGGGCTTCTTTCGGCACAAACCGCTCTCAGGAGCTCCCTGCGCTCGCCACAATGCTCTGTGTGCGAAGAAGCCGCTTCTTCGCCTGCGGGAGAATCGGCGAGCGGCAGCTTCCCAAAGGCGAAGATGCAAGCTGCAGCACACAGGCACAGTGTGGGCAGCCTTCAGACTTAGAGAAAACAGTACTTTACCACTCTCCTGCCTTTTCCATGGTTATTCTATTGGAAAAGAACGAGTTTTGGACAACTACCTTTCATTCTTGCCAAACTCTTTGCAGACCCCCGTGCAAGCTTTAGAACAAGATTTTGGATGTTTTCTTTCCTGGCAGAGTTTCTCCTTGCAAGATATGGTGGAAAAGCTTTTTGCTGAGTGTAGAGCGGCAAGACACGCAGAAGACGCAGATACGCAGCTCTCCGAAGCTAAGTGCCGGTCCCGGGCTTCTTTCGGCACAAACCGCTCTCAGGAGCTCCCTGCGCTCGCCACAATGCTCTGTGTGCGAAGAAGCCGCTTCTTCGCCTCCGGGAGAATCGGCGAGCGGCAGCTTCCCAAAGGCGAAGATGCAAGCTGCAGCACACAGGCACAGTGTGGGCAGCCTTCAGACTTAGAGAAAACAGTACTTTACCACTCTCCTGCCTTTTCCATGGTTATTCTATTGGAAAAGAACGAGTTTTGGACAACTACCTTTCATTCTTGCCAAACTCTTTGCAGACCCCCGTGCAAGCTTTAGAACAAGATTTTGGATGTTTTCTTTCCTGGCAGAGTTTCTCCTTGCAAGATATGCTGGAAAAGCTTTTGGCTGAGTGTAGAGCGGCAAGACACGCAGAAGACGCAGATACGCAGCTCTCCGAAGCGAAGTGCCGGTCCCGGGCTTCTTTCGGCACAAACCGCTCTCAGGAGCTCCCTGCGCTCGCCACAATGCTCTGTGTGCGAAGAAGCCGCTTCTTCGCCTGCGGGAGAATCGGCGAGCGGCAGCTTCCCAAAGGCGAAGATGCAAGCTGCAGCACACAGGCACAGTGTGGGCAGCCTTCAGACTTAGAGAAAACAGTACTTTACCACTCTCCTGCCTTTTCCATGGTTATTCTATTGGAAAAGAACGAGTTTTGGACAACTACCTTTCATTCTTGCCAAACTCTTTGCAGACCCCCGTGCAAGCTTTAGAACAAGATTTTGGATGTTTTCTTTCCTGGCAGAGTTTCTCCTTGCAAGATATGGTGGAAAAGCTTTTTGCTGAGTGTAGAGCGGCAAGACACGCAGAAGACGCAGATACGCAGCTCTCCGAAGCTAAGTGCCGGTCCCGGGCTTCTTTCGGCACAAACCGCTCTCAGGAGCTCCCTGCGCTCGCCACAATGCTCTGTGTGCGAAGAAGCCGCTTCTTCGCCTGCGGGAGAATCGGCGAGCGGCAGCTTCCCAAAGGCGAAGATGCAAGCTGCAGCACACAGGCACAGTGTGGGCAGCCTTCAGACTTAGAGAAAACAGTACTTTACCACTCTCCTGCCTTTTCCATGGTTATTCTATTGGAAAAGAACGAGTTTTGGACAACTACCTTTCATTCTTGCCAAACTCTTTGCAGACCCCCGTGCAAGCTTAAGAACAAGATTTTGGATGTTTTCTTTCCTGGCAGAGTTTCTCCTTGCAAGATATGGTGGAAAAGCTTTTTGCTGAGTGTAGAGCGGCAAGACACGCAGAAGACGCAGATACGCAGCTCTCCGAAGCGAAGTGCCGGTCCCGGGCTTCTTTCGGCACAAACCGCTCTCAGGAGCTCCCTGCGCTCGCCACAATGCTCTGTGTGCGAAGAAGCCGCTTCTTCGCCTCCGGGAGAATCGGCGAGCGGCAGCTTCCCAAAGGCGAAGATGCAAGCTGCAGCACACAGGCACAGTGTGGGCAGCCTTCAGACTTAGAGAAAACAGTACTTTACCACTCTCCTGCCTTTTCCATGGTTATTCTATTGGAAAAGAACGAGTTTTGGACAACTACCTTTCATTCTTGCCACACTCTTTGCAGACCTGCGTGCAAGCTTTAGAACAAGATTTTGGATGTTTTCTTTCCTGGCAGAGTTTCTCCTTGCAAGATATGGTGGAAAAGCTTTTGGCTGAGTGTAGAGCGGCAAGACACGCAGAAGACGCAGATACGCAGCTCTCCGAAGCTAAGTGCCGGTCCCGGGCTTCTTTCGGCACAAACCGCTCTCAGGAGCTCCCTGCGCTCGCCACAATGCTCTGTGTGCGAAGAAGCCGCTTCTTCGCCTCCGGGAGAATCGGCGAGCGGCAGCTTCCCAAAGGCGAAGATGCAAGCTGCAGCACACAGGCACAGTGTGGGCAGCCTTCAGACTTAGAGAAAACAGTACTTTACCACTCTCCTGCCTTTTCCATGGTTATTCTATTGGAAAAGAACGAGTTTTGGACAACTACCTTTCATTCTTGCCAAACTCTTTGCAGACCCCCGTGCAAGCTTTAGAACAAGATTTTGGATGTTTTCTTTCCTGGCAGAGTTTCTCCTTGCAAGATATGGTGGAAAAGCTTTTTGCTGAGTGTAGAGCGGCAAGACACGCAGAAGACGCAGATACGCAGCTCTCCGAAGCTAAGTGCCGGTCCCGGGCTTCTTTCGGCACAAACCGCTCTCAGGAGCTCCCTGCGCTCGCCACAATGCTCTGTGTGCGAAGAAGCCGCTTCTTCGCCTCCGGGAGAATCGGCGAGCGGCAGCTTCCCAAAGGCGAAGATGTAAGCTGCAGCACACAGGCACAGTGTGGGCAGCCTTCAGACTTAGAGAAAACAGTACTTTACCACTCTCCTGCCTTTTCCATGGTTATTCTATTGGAAAAGAACGAGTTTTGGACAACTACCTTTCATTCTTGCCAAACTCTTTGCAGACCCCCGTGCAAGCTTTAGAACAAGATTTTGGATGTTTTCTTTCCTGGCAGAGTTTCTCCTTGCAAGATATGGTGGAAAAGCTTTTTGCTGAGTGTAGAGCGGCAAGACACGCAGAAGACGCAGATACGCAGCTCTCCGAAGCTAAGTGCCGGTCCCGGGCTTCTTTCGGCACAAACCGCTCTCAGGAGCTCCCTGCGCTCGCCACAATGCTCTGTGTGCGAAGAAGCCGCTTCTTCGCCTCCGGGAGAATCGGCGAGCGGCAGCTTCCCAAAGGCGAAGATGCAAGCTGCAGCACACAGGCACAGTGTGGGCAGCCTTCAGACTTAGAGAAAACAGTACTTTACCACTCTCCTGCCTTTTCCATGGTTATTCTATTGGAAAAGAACGAGTTTTGGACAACTACCTTTCATTCTTGCCAAACTCTTTGCAGACCTCCGTGCAAGCTTTAGAACAAGATTTTGGATGTTTTCTTTCCTGGCAGAGTTTCTCCTTGCAAGATATGGTGGAAAAGCTTTTTGCTGAGTGTAGAGCGGCAAGACACGCAGAAGACGCAGATACGCAGCTCTCCGAAGCGAAGTGCCGGTCCCGGGCTTCTTTCGGCACAAACCGCTCTCAGGAGCTCCCTGCGCTCGCCACAATGCTCTGTGTGCGAAGAAGCCGCTTCTTCGCCTCCGGGAGAATCGGCGAGCGGCAGCTTCCCAAAGGCGAAGATGCAAGCTGCAGCACACAGGCACAGTGTGGGCAGCCTTCAGACTTAGAGAAAACAGTACTTTACCACTCTCCTGCCTTTTCCATGGTTATTCTATTGGAAAAGAACGAGTTTTGGACAACTACCTTTCATTCTTGCCACACTCTTTGCAGACCCCCGTGCAAGCTTTAGAACAAGATTTTGGATGTTTTCTTTCCTGGCAGAGTTTCTCCTTGCAAGATATGCTGGAAAAGCTTTTTGCTGAGTGTAGAGCGGCAAGACACGCAGAAGACGCAGATACGCAGCTCTCCGAAGCTAAGTGCCGGTCCCGGGCTTCTTTCGGCACAAACCGCTCTCAGGAGCTCCCTGCGCTCGCCACAATGCTCTGTGTGCGAAGAAGCCGCTTCTTCGCCTGCGGGAGAATCGGCGAGCGGCAGCTTCCCAAAGGCGAAGATGCAAGCTGCAGCACACAGGCACAGTGTGGGCAGCCTTCAGACTTAGAGAAAACAGTACTTGACCACTCTCCTGCCTTTTCCATGGTTATTCTATTGGAAAAGAACGAGTTTTGGACAACTACCTTTCATTCTTGCCAAACTCTTTGCAGACCTCCGTGCAAGCTTTAGAACAAGATTTTGGATGTTTTCTTTCCTGGCAGAGTTTCTCCTTGCAAGATATGGTGGAAAAGCTTTTTGCTGAGTGTAGAGCGGCAAGACACGCAGAAGACGCAGATACGCAGCTCTCCGAAGCTAAGTGCCGGTCCCGGGCTTCTTTCGGCACAAACCGCTCTCAGGAGCTCCCTGCGCTCGCCACAATGCTCTGTGTGCGAAGAAGCCGCTTCTTCGCCTCCGGGAGAATCGGCGAGCGGCAGCTTCCCAAAGGCGAAGATGCAAGCTGCAGCACACAGGCACAGTGTGGGCAGCCTTCAGACTTAGAGAAAACAGTACTTTACCACTCTCCTGCCTTTTCCATGGTTATTCTATTGGAAAAGAACGAGTTTTGGACAACTACCTTTCATTCTTGCCAAACTCTTTGCAGACCCCCGTGCAAGCTTAAGAACAAGATTTTGGATGTTTTCTTTCCTGGCAGAGTTTCTCCTTGCAAGATATGGTGGAAAAGCTTTTTGCTGAGTGTAGAGCGGCAAGACACGCAGAAGACGCAGATACGCAGCTCTCCGAAGCTAAGTGCCGGTCCCGGGCTTCTTTCGGCACAAACCGCTCTCAGGAGCTCCCTGCGCTCGCCACAATGCTCTGTGTGCGAAGAAGCCGCTTCTTCGCCTCCGGGAGAATCGGCGAGCGGCAGCTTCCCAAAGGCGAAGATGCAAGCTGCAGCACACAGGCACAGTGTGGGCAGCCTTCAGACTTAGAGAAAACAGTACTTTACCACTCTCCTGCCTTTTCCATGGTTATTCTATTGGAAAAGAACGAGTTTTGGACAACTACCTTTCATTCTTGCCACACTCTTTGCAGACCTGCGTGCAAGCTTTAGAACAAGATTTTGGATGTTTTCTTTCCTGGCAGAGTTTCTCCTTGCAAGATATGGTGGAAAAGCTTTTTGCTGAGTGTAGAGCGGCAAGACACGCAGAAGACGCAGATACGCAGCTCTCCGAAGCTAAGTGCCGGTCCCGGGCTTCTTTCGGCACAAACCGCTCTCAGGAGCTCCCTGCGCTCGCCACAATGCTCTGTGTGCGAAGAAGCCGCTTCTTCGCCTGCGGGAGAATCGGCGAGCGGCAGCTTCCCAAAGGCGAAGATGCAAGCTGCAGCACACAGGCACAGTGTGGGCAGCCTTCAGACTTAGAGAAAACAGTATTTTACCACTCTCCTGCCTTTTCCATGGTTATTCTATTGGAAAAGAACGAGTTTTGGACAACTACCTTTCATTCTTGCCAAACGCTTTGCAGACCTCCGTGCAAGCTTTAGAACAAGATTTTGGATGTTTTCTTTCCTGGCAGAGTTTCTCCTTGCAAGATATGGTGGAAAAGCTTTTTGCTGAGTGTAGAGCGGCAAGACACGCAGAAGACGCAGATACGCAGCTCTCCGAAGCTAAGTGCCGGTCCCGGGCTTCTTTCGGCACAAACCGCTCTCAGCAGCTCCCTGCGCTCGCCACAATGCTCTGTGTGCGAAGAAGCCGCTTCTTCGCCTCCGGGAGAATCGGCGAGCGGCAGCTTCCCAAAGGCGAAGATGCAAGCTGCAGCACACAGGCACAGTGTGGGCAGCCTTCAGACTTAGAGAAAACAGTACTTTACCACTCTCCTGCCTTTTCCATGGTTATTCTATTGGAAAAGAACGAGTTTTGGACAACTACCTTTCATTCTTGCCAAACTCTTTGCAGACCCCCGTGCAAGCTTTAGAACAAGATTTTGGATGTTTTCTTTCCTGGCAGAGTTTCTCCTTGCAAGATATGCTGGAAAAGCTTTTGGCTGAGTGTAGAGCGGCAAGACACGCAGAAGACGCAGATACGCAGCTCTCCGAAGCTAAGTGCCGGTCCCGGGCTTCTTTCGGCACAAACCGCTCTCAGGAGCTCCCTGCGCTCGCCACAATGCTCTGTGTGCGAAGAAGCCGCTTCTTCGCCTCCGGGAGAATCGGCGAGCGGCAGCTTCCCAAAGGCGAAGATGCAAGCTGCAGCACACAGGCACAGTGTGGGCAGCCTTCAGACTTAGAGAAAACAGTACTTTACCACTCTCCTGCCTTTTCCATGGTTATTCTATTGGAAAAGAACGAGTTTTGGACAACTACCTTTCATTCTTGCCACACTCTTTGCAGACCTGCGTGCAAGCTTTAGAACAAGATTTTGGATGTTTTCTTTCCTGGCAGAGTTTCTCCTTGCAAGATATGGTGGAAAAGCTTTTGGCTGAGTGTAGAGCGGCAAGACACGCAGAAGACGCAGATACGCAGCTCTCCGAAGCTAAGTGCCGGTCCCGGGCTTCTTTCGGCACAAACCGCTCTCAGGAGCTCCCTGCGCTCGCCACAATGCTCTGTGTGCGAAGAAGCCGCTTCTTCGCCTGCGGGAGAATCGGCGAGCGGCAGCTTCCCAAAGGCGAAGATGCAAGCTGCAGCACACAGGCACAGTGTGGGCAGCCTTCAGACTTAGAGAAAACAGTACTTTACCACTCTCCTGCCTTTTCCATGGTTATTCTATTGGAAAAGAACGAGTTTTGGACAACTACCTTTCATTCTTGCCAAACTCTTTGCAGACCCCCGTGCAAGCTTTAGAACAAGATTTTGGATGTTTTCTTTCCTGGCAGAGTTTCTCCTTGCAAGATATGGTGGAAAAGCTTTTTGCTGAGTGTAGAGCGGCAAGACACGCAGAAGACGCAGATACGCAGCTCTCCGAAGCTAAGTGCCGGTCCCGGGCTTCTTTCGGCACAAACCGCTCTCAGGAGCTCCCTGCGCTCGCCACAATGCTCTGTGTGCGAAGAAGCCGCTTCTTCGCCTCCGGGAGAATCGGCGAGCGGCAGCTTCCCAAAGGCGAAGATGCAAGCTGCAGCACACAGGCACAGTGTGGGCAGCCTTCAGACTTAGAGAAAACAGTACTTTACCACTCTCCTGCCTTTTCCATGGTTATTCTATTGGAAAAGAACGAGTTTTGGACAACTACCTTTCATTCTTGCCAAACTCTTTGCAGACCCCCGTGCAAGCTTTAGAACAAGATTTTGGATGTTTTCTTTCCTGGCAGAGTTTCTCCTTGCAAGATATGGTGGAAAAGCTTTTTGCTGAGTGTAGAGCGGCAAGACACGCAGAAGACGCAGATACGCAGCTCTCCGAAGCTAAGTGCCGGTCCCGGGCTTCTTTCGGCACAAACCGCTCTCAGGAGCTCCCTGCGCTCGCCACAATGCTCTGTGTGCGAAGAAGCCGCTTCTTCGCCTCCGGGAGAATCGGCGAGCGGCAGCTTCCCAAAGGCGAAGATCCAAGCTGCAGCACACAGGCACAGTGTGGGCAGCCTTCAGACTTAGAGAAAACAGTACTTTACCACTCTCCTGCCTTTTCCATGGTTATTCTATTGGAAAAGAACGAGTTTTGGACAACTACCTTTCATTCTTGCCACACTCTTTGCAGACCCCCGTGCAAGCTTTAGAACAAGATTTTGGATGTTTTCTTTCCTGGCAGAGTTTCTCCTTGCAAGATATGGTGGAAAAGCTTTTGGCTGAGTGTAGAGCGGCAAGACACGCAGAAGACGCAGATACGCAGCTCTCCGAAGCTAAGTGCCGGTCCCGGGCTTCTTTCGGCACAAACCGCTCTCAGGAGCTCCCTGCGCTCGCCACAATGCTCTGTGTGCGAAGAAGCCGCTTCTTCGCCTGCGGGAGAATCGGCGAGCGGCAGCTTCCCAAAGGCGAAGATGCAAGCTGCAGCACACAGGCACAGTGTGGGCAGCCTTCAGACTTAGAGAAAACAGTACTTTACCACTCTCCTGCCTTTTCCATGGTTATTCTATTGGAAAAGAACGAGTTTTGGACAACTACCTTTCATTCTTGCCAAACTCTTTGCAGACCCCCGTGCAAGCTTTAGAACAAGATTTTGGATGTTTTCTTTCCTGGCAGAGTTTCTCCTTGCAAGATATGGTGGAAAAGCTTTTTGCTGAGTGTAGAGCGGCAAGACACGCAGAAGACGCAGATACGCAGCTCTCCGAAGCTAAGTGCCGGTCCCGGGCTTCTTTCGGCACAAACCGCTCTCAGGAGCTCCCTGCGCTCGCCACAATGCTCTGTGTGCGAAGAAGCCGCTTCTTCGCCTGCGGGAGAATCGGCGAGCGGCAGCTTCCCAAAGGCGAAGATGCAAGCTGCAGCACACAGGCACAGTGTGGGCAGCCTTCAGACTTAGAGAAAACAGTACTTTACCACTCTCCTGCCTTTTCCATGGTTATTCTATTGGAAAAGAACGAGTTTTGGACAACTACCTTTCATTCTTGCCACACTCTTTGCAGACCTGCGTGCAAGCTTTAGAACAAGATTTTGGATGTTTTCTTTCCTGGCAGAGTTTCTCCTTGCAAGATATGGTGGAAAAGCTTTTTGCTGAGTGTAGAGCGGCAAGACACGCAGAAGACGCAGATACGCAGCTCTCCGAAGCTAAGTGCCGGTCCCGGGCTTCTTTCGGCACAAACCGCTCTCAGCAGCTCCCTGCGCTCGCCACAATGCTCTGTGTGCGAAGAAGCCGCTTCTTCGCCTGCGGGAGAATCGGCGAGCGGCAGCTTCCCAAAGGCGAAGATGCAAGCTGCAGCACACAGGCACAGTGTGGGCAGCCTTCAGACTTAGAGAAAACAGTACTTTACCACTCTCCTGCCTTTTCCATGGTTATTCTATTGGAAAAGAACGAGTTTTGGACAACTACCTTTCATTCTTGCCAAACTCTTTGCAGACCTCCGTGCAAGCTTTAGAACAAGATTTTGGATGTTTTCTTTCCTGGCAGAGTTTCTCCTTGCAAGATATGGTGGAAAAGCTTTTTGCTGAGTGTAGAGCGGCAAGACACGCAGAAGACGCAGATACGCAGCTCTCCGAAGCTAAGTGCCGGTCTCGGGTTTCTTTCGGCACAAACCGCTCTCAGGAGCTCCCTGCGCTCGCCACAATGCTCTGTGTGCGAAGAAGCCGCTTCTTCGCCTGCGGGAGAATCGGCGAGCGGCAGCTTCCCAAAGGCGAAGATGCAAGCTGCAGCACACAGGCACAGTGTGGGCAGCCTTCAGACTTAGAGAAAACAGTACTTTACCACTCTCCTGCCTTTTCCATGGTTATTCTATTGGAAAAGAACGAGTTTTGGACAACTACCTTTCATTCTTGCCAAACTCTTTGCAGACCCCCGTGCAAGCTTTAGAACAAGATTTTGGATGTTTTCTTTCCTGGCAGAGTTTCTCCTTGCAAGATATGGTGGAAAAGCTTTTTGCTGAGTGTAGAGCGGCAAGACACGCAGAAGACGCAGATACGCAGCTCTCCGAAGCTAAGTGCCGGTCCCGGGCTTCTTTCGGCACAAACCGCTCTCAGCAGCTCCCTGCGCTCGCCACAATGCTCTGTGTGCGAAGAAGCCGCTTCTTCGCCTGCGGGAGAATCGGCGAGCGGCAGCTTCCCAAAGGCGAAGATGCAAGCTGCAGCACACAGGCACAGTGTGGGCAGCCTTCAGACTTAGAGAAAACAGTACTTTACCATTCTCCTGCCTTTTCCATGGTTATTCTATTGGAAAAGAACGAGTTTTGGACAACTACCTTTCATTCTTGCCACACTCTTTGCAGACCCCCGTGCAAGCTTTAGAACAAGATTTTGGATGTTTTCTTTCCTGGCAGAGTTTCTCCTTGCAAGATATGGTGGAAAAGCTTTTGGCTGAGTGTAGAGCGGCAAGACACGCAGAAGACGCAGATACGCAGCTCTCCGAAGCTAAGTGCCGGTCCCGGGCTTCTTTCGGCACAAACCGCTCTCAGGAGCTCCCTGCGCTCGCCACAATGCTCTGTGTGCGAAGAAGCCGCTTCTTCGCCTCCGGGAGAATCGGCGAGCGGCAGCTTCCCAAAGGCGAAGATGCAAGCTGCAGCACACAGGCACAGTGTGGGCAGCCTTCAGACTTCGAGAAAACAGTACTTTACCACTCTCCTGCCTTTTCCATGGTTATTCTATTGGAAAAGAACGAGTTTTGGACAACTACCTTTCATTCTTTCCAAACTCTTTGCAGACCTCCGTGCAAGCTTTAGAACAAGATTTTGGATGTTTTCTTTCCTGGCAGAGTTTCTCCTTGCAAGATATGGTGGAAAAGCTTTTGGCTGAGTGTAGAGCGGCAAGACACGCAGAAGACGCAGATACGCAGCTCTCCGAAGCTAAGTGCCTGTCCCGGGCTTCTTTCGGCACAAACCGCTCTCAGGAGCTCCCTGCGCTCGCCACAATGCTCTGTGTGCGAAGAAGCCGCTTCTTCGCCTCCGGGAGAATCGGCGAGCGGCAGCTTCCCAAAGGCGAAGATGCAAGCTGCAGCACACAGGCACAGTGTGGGCAGCCTTCAGACTTAGAGAAAACAGTACTTTACCACTCTCCTGCCTTTTCCATGGTTATTCTATTGGAAAAGAACGAGTTTTGGACAACTACCTTTCATTCTTGCCAAACTCTTTGCAGACCCCCGTGCAAGCTTTAGAACAAGATTTTGGATGTTTTCTTTCCTGGCAGAGTTTCTCCTTGCAAGATATGCTGGAAAAGCTTTTTGCTGAGTGTAGAGCGGCAAGACACGCAGAAGACGCAGATACGCAGCTCTCCGAAGCTAAGTGCCGGTCCCGGGCTTCTTTCGGCACAAACCGCTCTCAGGAGCTCCCTGCGCTCGCCACAATGCTCTGTGTGCGAAGAAGCCGCTTCTTCGCCTCCGGGAGAATCGGCGAGCGGCAGCTTCCCAAAGGCGAAGATGCAAGCTGCAGCACACAGGCACAGTGTGGGCAGCCTTCAGACTTAGAGAAAACAGTACTTGACCACTCTCCTGCCTTTTCCATGGTTATTCTATTGGAAAAGAACGAGTTTTGGACAACTACCTTTCATTCTTGCCAAACTCTTTGCAGACCCCCGTGCAAGCTTTAGAACAAGATTTTGGATGTTTTCTTTCCTGGCAGAGTTTCTCCTTGCAAGATATGGTGGAAAAGCTTTTTGCTGAGTGTAGAGCGGCAAGACACGCAGAAGACGCAGATACGCAGCTCTCCGAAGCTAAGTGCCGGTCCCGGGCTTCTTTCGGCACAAACCGCTCTCAGGAGCTCCCTGCGCTCGCCACAATGCTCTGTGTGCGAAGAAGCCGCTTCTTCGCCTGCGGGAGAATCGGCGAGCGGCAGCTTCCCAAAGGCGAAGATGCAAGCTGCAGCACACAGGCACAGTGTGGGCAGCCTTCAGACTTAGAGAAAACAGTACTTTACCACTCTCCTGCCTTTTCCATGGTTATTCTATTGGAAAAGAACGAGTTTTGGACAACTACCTTTCATTCTTGCCAAACTCTTTGCAGACCTCCGTGCAAGCTTTAGAACAAGATTTTGGATGTTTTCTTTCCTGGCAGAGTTTCTCCTTGCAAGATATGGTGGAAAAGCTTTTTGCTGAGTGTAGAGCGGCAAGACACGCAGAAGACGCAGATACGCAGCTCTCCGAAGCTAAGTGCCGGTCTCGGGCTTCTTTCGGCACAAACCGCTCTCAGGAGCTCCCTGCGCTCGCCACAATGCTCTGTGTGCGAAGAAGCCGCTTCTTCGCCTCCGGGAGAATCGGCGAGCGGCAGCTTCCCAAAGGCGAAGATGCAAGCTGCAGCACACAGGCACAGTGTGGGCAGCCTTCAGACTTAGAGAAAACAGTACTTTACCACTCTCCTGCCTTTTCCATGGTTATTCTATTGGAAAAGAACGAGTTTTGGACAACTACCTTTCATTCTTGCCAAACTCTTTGCAGACCTCCGTGCAAGCTTTAGAACAAGATTTTGGATGTTTTCTTTCCTGGCAGAGTTTCTCCTTGCAAGATATGGTGGAAAAGCTTTTTGCTGAGTGTAGAGCGGCAAGACACGCAGAAGACGCAGATACGCAGCTCTCCGAAGCTAAGTGCCGGTCCCGGGCTTCTTTCGGCACAAACCGCTCTCAGGAGCTCCCTGCGCTCGCCACAATGCTCTGTGTGCGAAGAAGCCGCTTCTTCGCCTCCGGGAGAATCGGCGAGCGGCAGCTTCCCAAAGGCGAAGATGCAAGCTGCAGCACACAGGCACAGTGTGGGCAGCCTTCAGACTTAGAGAAAACAGTACTTGACCACTCTCCTGCCTTTTCCATGGTTATTCTATTGGAAAAGAACGAGTTTTGGACAACTACCTTTCATTCTTGCCAAACTCTTTGCAGACCCCCGTGCAAGCTTTAGAACAAGATTTTGGATGTTTTCTTTCCTGGCAGAGTTTCTCCTTGCAAGATATGCTGGAAAAGCTTTTGGCTGAGTGTAGAGCGGCAAGACACGCAGAAGACGCAGATACGCAGCTCTCCGAAGCTAAGTGCCGGTCCCGGGCTTCTTTCGGCACAAACCGCTCTCAGGAGCTCCCTGCGCTCGCCACAATGCTCTGTGTGCGAAGAAGCCGCTTCTTCGCCTGCGGGAGAATCGGCGAGCGGCAGCTTCCCAAAGGCGAAGATGCAAGCTGCAGCACACAGGCACAGTGTGGGCAGCCTTCAGACTTAGAGAAAACAGTACTTGACCACTCTCCTGCCTTTTCCATGGTTATTCTATTGGAAAAGAACGAGTTTTGGACAACTACCTTTCATTCTTGCCAAACTCTTTGCAGACCTCCGTGCAAGCTTTAGAACAAGATTTTGGATGTTTTCTTTCCTGGCAGAGTTTCTCCTTGCAAGATATGGTGGAAAAGCTTTTTGCTGAGTGTAGAGCGGCAAGACACGCAGAAGACGCAGATACGCAGCTCTCCGAAGCTAAGTGCCGGTCCCGGGCTTCTTTCGGCACAAACCGCTCTCAGGAGCTCCCTGCGCTCGCCACAATGCTCTGTGTGCGAAGAAGCCGCTTCTTCGCCTCCGGGAGAATCGGCGAGCGGCAGCTTCCCAAAGGCGAAGATGCAAGCTGCAGCACACAGGCACAGTGTGGGCAGCCTTCAGACTTAGAGAAAACAGTACTTTACCACTCTCCTGCCTTTTCCATGGTTATTCTATTGGAAAAGAACGAGTTTTGGACAACTACCTTTCATTCTTGCCAAACTCTTTGCAGACCTGCGTGCAAGCTTTAGAACAAGATTTTGGATGTTTTCTTTCCTGGCAGAGTTTCTCCTTGCAAGATATGGTGGAAAAGCTTTTTGCTGAGTGTAGAGCGGCAAGACACGCAGAAGACGCAGATACGCAGCTCTCCGAAGCTAAGTGCCGGTCCCGGGCTTCTTTCGGCACAAACCGCTCTCAGGAGCTCCCTGCGCTCGCCACAATGCTCTGTGTGCGAAGAAGCCGCTTCTTCGCCTCCGGGAGAATCGGCGAGCGGCAGCTTCCCAAAGGCGAAGATGCAAGCTGCAGCACACAGGCACAGTGTGGGCAGCCTTCAGACTTAGAGAAAACAGTACTTGACCACTCTCCTGCCTTTTCCATGGTTATTCTATTGGAAAAGAACGAGTTTTGGACAACTACCTTTCATTCTTGCCAAACTCTTTGCAGACCCCCGTGCAAGCTTTAGAACAAGATTTTGGATGTTTTCTTTCCTGGCAGAGTTTCTCCTTGCAAGATATGGTGGAAAAGCTTTTTGCTGAGTGTAGAGCGGCAAGACACGCAGAAGACGCAGATACGCAGCTCTCCGAAGCTAAGTGCCGGTCCCGGGCTTCTTTCGGCACAAACCGCTCTCAGGAGCTCCCTGCGCTCGCCACAATGCTCTGTGTGCGAAGAAGCCGCTTCTTCGCCTGCGGGAGAATCGGCGAGCGGCAGCTTCCCAAAGGCGAAGATGCAAGCTGCAGCACACAGGCACAGTGTGGGCAGCCTTCAGACTTAGAAAAAACAGTATTTTACCCCTCTCCTGCCTTTTCCATGGTTATTCTATTGGAAAAGAACGAGTTTTGGACAACTACCTTTCATTCTTGCCAAACTCTTTGCAGACCCCCGTGCAAGCTTTAGAACAAGATTTTGGATGTTTTCTTTCCTGGCAGAGTTTCTCCTTGCAAGATATGGTGGAAAAGCTTTTTGCTGAGTGTAGAGCGGCAAGACACGCAGAAGACGCAGATACGCAGCTCTCCGAAGCTAAGTGCCGGTCCCGGGCTTCTTTCGGCACAAACCGCTCTCAGCAGCTCCCTGCGCTCGCCACAATGCTCTGTGTGCGAAGAAGCCGCTTCTTCGCCTCCGGGAGAATCGGCGAGCGGCAGCTTCCCAAAGGCGAAGATGCAAGCTGCAGCACACAGGCACAGTGTGGGCAGCCTTCAGACTTAGAGAAAACAGTACTTTACCATTCTCTTGCCTTTTCCATGGTTATTCTATTGGAAAAGAACGAGTTTTGGACAACTACCTTTCATTCTTGCCACACTCTTTGCAGACCTGCGTGCAAGCTTTAGAACAAGATTTTGGATGTTTTCTTTCCTGGCAGAGTTTCTCCTTGCAAGATATGGTGGAAAAGCTTTTGGCTGAGTGTAGAGCGGCAAGACACGCAGAAGACGCAGATACGCAGCTCTCCGAAGCTAAGTGCCGGTCCCGGGCTTCTTTCGGCACAAACCGCTCTCAGGAGCTCCCTGCGCTCGCCACAATGCTCTGTGTGCGAAGAAGCCGCTTCTTCGCCTGCGGGAGAATCGGCGAGCGGCAGCTTCCCAAAGGCGAAGATGCAAGCTGCAGCACACAGGCACAGTGTGGGCAGCCTTCAGACTTAGAGAAAACAGTACTTGACCACTCTCCTGCCTTTTCCATGGTTATTCTATTGGAAAAGAACGAGTTTTGGACAACTACCTTTCATTCTTGCCAAACTCTTTGCAGACCTCCGTGCAAGCTTTAGAACAAGATTTTGGATGTTTTCTTTCCTGGCAGAGTTTCTCCTTGCAAGATATGGTGGAAAAGCTTTTTGCTGAGTGTAGAGCGGCAAGACACGCAGAAGACGCAGATACGCAGCTCTCCGAAGCTAAGTGCCGGTCCCGGGCTTCTTTCGGCACAAACCGCTCTCAGCAGCTCCCTGCGCTCGCCACAATGCTCTGTGTGCGAAGAAGCCGCTTCTTCGCCTCCGGGAGAATCGGCGAGCGGCAGCTTCCCAAAGGCGAAGATGCAAGCTGCAGCACACAGGCACAGTGTGGGCAGCCTTCAGACTTAGAGAAAACAGTACTTTACCACTCTCCTGCCTTTTCCATGGTTATTCTATTGGAAAAGAACGAGTTTTGGACAACTACCTTTCATTCTTGCCACACTCTTTGCAGACCCGCGTGCAAGCTTTAGAACAAGATTTTGGATGTTTTCTTTCCTGTCAGAGTTTCTCCTTGCAAGATATGGTGGAAAAGCTTTTTGCTGAGTGTAGAGCGGCAAGACACGCAGAAGACGCAGATACGCAGCTCTCCGAAGCTAAGTGCCGGTCCCGGGCTTCTTTCGGCACAAACCGCTCTCAGGAGCTCCCTGCGCTCGCCACAATGCTCTGTGTGCGAAGAAGCCGCTTCTTCGCCTCCGGGAGACTCGGCGAGCGGCAGCTTCCCAAAGGCGAAGATGCAAGCTGCAGCACACAGGCACAGTGTGGGCAGCCTTCAGACTTAGAGAAAACAGTACTTTACCACTCTCCTGCCTTTTCCATGGTTATTCTATTGGAAAAGAACGAGTTTTGGACAACTACCTTTCATTCTTGCCACACTCTTTGCAGACCTGCGTGCAAGCTTTAGAACAAGATTTTGGATGTTTTCTTTCCTGGCAGAGTTTCTCCTTGCAAGATATGGTGGAAAAGCTTTTGGCTGAGTGTAGAGCGGCAAGACACGCAGAAGACGCAGATACGCAGCTCTCCGAAGCTAAGTGCCGGTCCCGGGCTTCTTTCGGCACAAACCGCTCTCAGCAGCTCCCTGCGCTCGCCACAATGCTCTGTGTGCGAAGAAGCCGCTTCTTCGCCTCCGGGAGAATCGGCGAGCGGCAGCTTCCCAAAGGCGAAGATGCAAGCTGCAGCACACAGGCACAGTGTGGGCAGCCTTCAGACTTAGAGAAAACAGTACTTGACCACTCTCCTGCCTTTTCCATGGTTATTCTATTGGAAAAGAACGAGTTTTGGACAACTACCTTTCATTCTTGCCAAACTCTTTGCAGACCTGCGTGCAAGCTTTAGAACAAGATTTTGGATGTTTTCTTTCCTGGCAGAGTTTCTCCTTGCAAGATATGGTGGAAAAGCTTTTTGCTGAGTGTAGAGCGGCAAGACACGCAGAAGACGCAGATACGCAGCTCTCCGAAGCTAAGTGCCGGTCCCGGGCTTCTTTCGGCACAAACCGCTCTCAGGAGCTCCCTGCGCTCGCCACAATGCTCTGTGTGCGAAGAAGCCGCTTCTTCGCCTCCGGGAGAATCGGCGAGCGGCAGCTTCCCAAAGGCGAAGATGCAAGCTGCAGCACACAGGCACAGTGTGGGCAGCCTTCAGACTTAGAGAAAACAGTACTTTACCACTCTCCTGCCTTTTCCATGGTTATTCTATTGGAAAAGAACGAGTTTTGGACAACTACCTTTCATTCTTGCCAAACTCTTTGCAGACCTCCGTGCAAGCTTTAGAACAAGATTTTGGATGTTTTCTTTCCTGGCAGAGTTTCTCCTTGCAAGATATGGTGGAAAAGCTTTTTGCTGAGTGTAGAGCGGCAAGACACGCAGAAGACGCAGATACGCAGCTCTCCGAAGCTAAGTGCCGGTCTCGGGCTTCTTTCGGCACAAACCGCTCTCAGGAGCTCCCTGCGCTCGCCACAATGCTCTGTGTGCGAAGAAGCCGCTTCTTCGCCTGCGGGAGAATCGGCGAGCGGCAGCTTCCCAAAGGCGAAGATGCAAGCTGCAGCACACAGGCACAGTGTGGGCAGCCTTCAGACTTAGAGAAAACAGTACTTTACCACTCTCCTGCCTTTTCCATGGTTATTCTATTGGAAAAGAACGAGTTTTGGACAACTACCTTTCATTCTTGCCAAACTCTTTGCAGACCTCCGTGCAAGCTTTAGAACAAGATTTTGGATGTTTTCTTTCCTGGCAGAGTTTCTCCTTGCAAGATATGGTGGAAAAGCTTTTTGCTGAGTGTAGAGCGGCAAGACACGCAGAAGACGCAGATACGCAGCTCTCCGAAGCTAAGTGCCGGTCCCGGGCTTCTTTCGGCACAAACCGCTCTCAGGAGCTCCCTGCGCTCGCCACAATGCTCTGTGTGCGAAGAAGCCGCTTCTTCGCCTCCGGGAGAATCGGCGAGCGGCAGCTTCCCAAAGGCGAAGATGCAAGCTGCAGCACACAGGCACAGTGTGGGCAGCCTTCAGACTTAGAGAAAACAGTACTTGACCACTCTCCTGCCTTTTCCATGGTTATTCTATTGGAAAAGAACGAGTTTTGGACAACTACCTTTCATTCTTGCCAAACTCTTTGCAGACCCCCGTGCAAGCTTTAGAACAAGATTTTGGATGTTTTCTTTCCTGGCAGAGTTTCTCCTTGCAAGATATGCTGGAAAAGCTTTTGGCTGAGTGTAGAGCGGCAAGACACGCAGAAGACGCAGATACGCAGCTCTCCGAAGCTAAGTGCCGGTCCCGGGCTTCTTTCGGCACAAACCGCTCTCAGGAGCTCCCTGCGCTCGCCACAATGCTCTGTGTGCGAAGAAGCCGCTTCTTCGCCTGCGGGAGAATCGGCGAGCGGCAGCTTCCCAAAGGCGAAGATGCAAGCTGCAGCACGCAGGCACAGTGTGGGCAGCCTTCAGACTTAGAGAAAACAGTACTTTACCACTCTCCTGCCTTTTCCATGGTTATTCTATTGGAAAAGAACGAGTTTTGGACAACTACCTTTCATTCTTGCCAAACTCTTTGCAGACCTCCGTGCAAGCTTTAGAACAAGATTTTGGATGTTTTCTTTCCTGGCAGAGTTTCTCCTTGCAAGATATGGTGGAAAAGCTTTTTGCTGAGTGTAGAGCGGCAAGACACGCAGAAGACGCAGATACGCAGCTCTCCGAAGCTAAGTGCCGGTCCCGGGCTTCTTTCGGCACAAACCGCTCTCAGGAGCTCCCTGCGCTCGCCACAATGCTCTGTGTGCGAAGAAGCCGCTTCTTCGCCTCCGGGAGAATCGGCGAGCGGCAGCTTCCCAAAGGCGAAGATGCAAGCTGCAGCACACAGGCACAGTGTGGGCAGCCTTCAGACTTAGAGAAAACAGTACTTTACCACTCTCCTGCCTTTTCCATGGTTATTCTATTGGAAAAGAACGAGTTTTGGACAACTACCTTTCATTCTTGCCACACTCTTTGCAGACCTGCGTGCAAGCTTTAGAACAAGATTTTGGATGTTTTCTTTCCTGGCAGAGTTTCTCCTTGCAAGATATGGTGGAAAAGCTTTTTGCTGAGTGTAGAGCGGCAAGACACGCAGAAGACGCAGATACGCAGCTCTCCGAAGCTAAGTGCCGGTCCCGGGCTTCTTTCGGCACAAACCGCTCTCAGGAGCTCCCTGCGCTCGCCACAATGCTCTGTGTGCGAAGAAGCCGCTTCTTCGCCTCCGGGAGACTCGGCGAGCGGCAGCTTCCCAAAGGCGAAGATGCAAGCTGCAGCACACAGGCACAGTGTGGGCAGCCTTCAGACTTAGAGAAAACAGTACTTGACCACTCTCCTGCCTTTTCCATGGTTATTCTATTGGAAAAGAACGAGTTTTGGACAACTACCTTTCATTCTTGCCAAACTCTTTGCAGACCCCCGTGCAAGCTTTAGAACAAGATTTTGGATGTTTTCTTTCCTGGCAGAGTTTCTCCTTGCAAGATATGGTGGAAAAGCTTTTGGCTGAGTGTAGAGCGGCAAGACACGCAGAAGACGCAGATACGCAGCTCTCCGAAGCTAAGTGCCGGTCCCGGGCTTCTTTCGGCACAAACCGCTCTCAGGAGCTCCCTGCGCTCGCCACAATGCTCTGTGTGCGAAGAAGCCGCTTCTTCGCCTGCGGGAGAATCGGCGAGCGGCAGCTTCCCAAAGGCGAAGATGCAAGCTGCAGCACACAGGCACAGTGTGGGCAGCCTTCAGACTTCGAGAAAACAGTATTTTACCACTCTCCTGCCTTTTCCATGGTTATTCTATTGGAAAAGAACGAGTTTTGGACAACTACCTTTCATTCTTGCCAAACTCTTTGCAGACCCCCGTGCAAGCTTTAGAACAAGATTTTGGATGTTTTCTTTCCTGGCAGAGTTTCTCCTTGCAAGATATGGTGGAAAAGCTTTTTGCTGAGTGTAGAGCGGCAAGACACGCAGAAGACGCAGATACGCAGCTCTCCGAAGCTAAGTGCCGGTCCCGGGCTTCTTTCGGCACAAACCGCTCTCAGCAGCTCCCTGCGCTCGCCACAATGCTCTGTGAGCGAAGAAGCCGCTTCTTCGCCTGCGGGAGAATCGGCGAGCGGCAGCTTCCCAAAGGCGAAGATGCAAGCTGCAGCACACAGGCACAGTGTGGGCAGCCTTCAGACTTAGAGAAAACAGTACTTTACCACTCTCCTGCCTTTTCCATGGTTCTTCTATTGGAAAAGAACGAGTTTTGGACAACTACCTTTCATTCTTGCCAAACTCTTTGCAGACCTCCGTGCAAGCTTTAGAACAAGATTTTGGATGTTTTCTTTCCTGGCAGAGTTTCTCCTTGCAAGATATGGTGGAAAAGCTTTTTGCTGAGTGTAGAGCGGCAAGACACGCAGAAGACGCAGATACGCAGCTCTCCGAAGCTAAGTGCCGGTCCCGGGCTTCTTTCGGCACAAACCGCTCTCAGGAGCTCCCTGCGCTCGCCACAATGCTCTGTGTGCGAAGAAGCCGCTTCTTCGCCTCCGGGAGAATCGGCGAGCGGCAGCTTCCCAAAGGCGAAGATGCAAGCTGCAGCACACAGGCACAGTGTGGGCAGCCTTCAGACTTAGAGAAAACAGTACTTTACCACTCTCCTGCCTTTTCCATGGTTATTCTATTGGAAAAGAACGAGTTTTGGACAACTACCTTTCATTCTTGCCACACTCTTTGCAGACCTGCGTGCAAGCTTTAGAACAAGATTTTGGATGTTTTCTTTCCTGGCAGAGTTTCTCCTTGCAAGATATGGTGGAAAAGCTTTTGGCTGAGTGTAGAGCGGCAAGACACGCAGAAGACGCAGATACGCAGCTCTCCGAAGCTAAGTGCCGGTCCCGGGCTTCTTTCGGCACAAACCGCTCTCAGCAGCTCCCTGCGCTCGCCACAATGCTCTGTGTGCGAAGAAGCCGCTTCTTCGCCTCCGGGAGAATCGGCGAGCGGCAGCTTCCCAAAGGCGAAGATGCAAGCTGCAGCACACAGGCACAGTGTGGGCAGCCTTCAGACTTAGAGAAAACAGTACTTGACCACTCTCCTGCCTTTTCCATGTATCCATGGAAAAGGCACGAGGAGAGTGGTCAAGTACCTTTCATTCTTGCCAAACTCTTTTGCAGACCTGCGTGCAAGCTTTAGAACAAGATTTTGGATGTTTTCTTTCCTGGCAGAGTTTCTCCTTGCAAGATATGGTGGAAAAGCTTTTTGCTGAGTGTAGAGCGGCAAGACACGCAGAAGACGCAGATACGCAGCTCTCCGAAGCTAAGTGCCGGTCCCGGGCTTCTTTCGGCACAAACCGCTCTCAGGAGCTCCCTGCGCTCGCCACAATGCTCTGTGTGCGAAGAAGCCGCTTCTTCGCCTCCGGGAGAATCGGCGAGCGGCAGCTTCCCAAAGGCGAAGATGCAAGCTGCAGCACACAGGCACAGTGTGGGCAGCCTTCAGACTTAGAGAAAACAGTACTTTACCACTCTCCTGCCTTTTCCATGGTTATTCTATTGGAAAAGAACGAGTTTTGGACAACTACCTTTCATTCTTGCCACACTCTTTGCAGACCCCCGTGAGAGCTTTAGAACAAGATTTTGGATGTTTTCTTTCCTGGCAGAGTTTCTCCTTGCAAGATATGGTGGAAAAGCTTTTTGCTGAGTGTAGAGCGGCAAGACACGCAGAAGACGCAGATACGCAGCTCTCCGAAGCTAAGTGCCGGTCCCGGGCTTCTTTCGGCACAAACCGCTCTCAGGAGCTCCCTGCGCTCGCCACAATGCTCTGTGTGCGAAGAAGCCGCTTCTTCGCCTCCGGGAGAATCGGCGAGCGGCAGCTTCCCAAAGGCGAAGATCCAAGCTGCAGCACACAGGCACAGTGTGGGCAGCCTTCAGACTTAGAGAAAACAGTACTTTACCACTCTCCTGCCTTTTCCATGGTTATTCTATTGGAAAAGAACGAGTTTTGGACAACTACCTTTCATTCTTGCCACACTCTTTGCAGACCCCCGTGCAAGCTTTAGAACAAGATTTTGGATGTTTTCTTTCCTGGCAGAGTTTCTCCTTGCAAGATATGGTGGAAAAGCTTTTTGCTGAGTGTAGAGCGGCAAGACACGCAGAAGACGCAGATACGCAGCTCTCCGAAGCTAAGTGCCGGTCCCGGGCTTCTTTCGGCACAAACCGCTCTCAGGAGCTCCCTGCGCTCGCCACAATGCTCTGTGTGCGAAGAAGCCGCTTCTTCGCCTGCGGGAGAATCGGCGAGCGGCAGCTTCCCAAAGGCGAAGATGCAAGCTGCAGCACACAGGCACAGTGTGGGCAGCCTTCAGACTTAGAGAAAACAGTACTTTACCACTCTCCTGCCTTTTCCATGGTTATTCTATTGGAAAAGAACGAGTTTTGGACAACTACCTTTCATTCTTGCCAAACTCTTTGCAGACCCCCGTGCAAGCTTTAGAACAAGATTTTGGATGTTTTCTTTCCTGGCAGAGTTTCTCCTTGCAAGATATGGTGGAAAAGCTTTTTGCTGAGTGTAGAGCGGCAAGACACGCAGAAGACGCAGATACGCAGCTCTCCGAAGCTAAGTGCCGGTCCCGGGCTTCTTTCGGCACAAACCGCTCTCAGGAGCTCCCTGCGCTCGCCACAATGCTCTGTGTGCGAAGAAGCCGCTTCTTCGCCTCCGGGAGAATCGGCGAGCGGCAGCTTCCCAAAGGCGAAGATGCAAGCTGCAGCACACAGGCACAGTGTGGGCAGCCTTCAGACTTAGAGAAAACAGTACTTGACCACTCTCCTGCCTTTTCCATGGTTATTCTATTGGAAAAGAACGAGTTTTGGACAACTACCTTTCATTCTTGCCAAACTCTTTGCAGACCCCCGTGCAAGCTTTAGAACAAGATTTTGGATGTTTTCTTTCCTGGCAGAGTTTCTCCTTGCAAGATATGGTGGAAAAGCTTTTTGCTGAGTGTAGAGCGGCAAGACACGCAGAAGACGCAGATACGCAGCTCTCCGAAGCTAAGTGCCGGTCCCGGGCTTCTTTCGGCACAAACCGCTCTCAGCAGCTCCCTGCGCTCGCCACAATGCTCTGTGTGCGAAGAAGCCGCTTCTTCGCCTGCGGGAGAATCGGCGAGCGGCAGCTTCCCAAAGGCGAAGATGCAAGCTGCAGCACACAGGCACAGTGTGGGCAGCCTTCAGACTTAGAGAAAACAGTACTTTACCACTCTCCTGCCTTTTCCATGGTTATTCTATTGGAAAAGAACGAGTTTTGGACAACTACCTTTCATTCTTGCCAAACTCTTTGCAGACCTCCGTGCAAGCTTTAGAACAAGATTTTGGATGTTTTCTTTCCTGGCAGAGTTTCTCCTTGCAAGATATGGTGGAAAAGCTTTTTGCTGAGTGTAGAGCGGCAAGACACGCAGAAGACGCAGATACGCAGCTCTCCGAAGCTAAGTGCCGGTCTCGGGTTTCTTTCGGCACAAACCGCTCTCAGGAGCTCCCTGCGCTCGCCACAATGCTCTGTGTGCGAAGAAGCCGCTTCTTCGCCTCCGGGAGAATCGGCGAGCGGCAGCTTCCCAAAGGCGAAGATGCAAGCTGCAGCACACAGGCACAGTGTGGGCAGCCTTCAGACTTAGAGAAAACAGTACTTTACCACTCTCCTGCCTTTTCCATGGTTATTCTATTGGAAAAGAACGAGTTTTGGACAACTACCTTTCATTCTTGCCAAACTCTTTGCAGACCTCCGTGCAAGCTTTAGAACAAGATTTTGGATGTTTTCTTTCCTGGCAGAGTTTCTCCTTGCAAGATATGGTGGAAAAGCTTTTTGCTGAGTGTAGAGCGGCAAGACACGCAGAAGACGCAGATACGCAGCTCTCCCGAAGCTAAGTGCCTGTCCCGGGCTTCTTTCGGCACAAACCGCTCTCAGGAGCTCCCTGCGCTCGCCACAATGCTCTGTGTGCGAAGAAGCCGCTTCTTCGCCTCCGGGAGAATCGGCGAGCGGCAGCTTCCCAAAGGCGAAGATGCAAGCTGCAGCACACAGGCACAGTGTGGGCAGCCTTCAGACTTAGAGAAAACAGTACTTTACCACTCTCCTGCCTTTTCCATGGTTATTCTATTGGAAAAGAACGAGTTTTGGACAACTACCTTTCATTCTTGCCAAACTCTTTGCAGACCCCCGTGCAAGCTTTAGAACAAGATTTTGGATGTTTTCTTTCCTGGCAGAGTTTCTCCTTGCAAGATATGCTGGAAAAGCTTTTGGCTGAGTGTAGAGCGGCAAGACACGCAGAAGACGCAGATACGCAGCTCTCCGAAGCTAAGTGCCGGTCCCGGGCTTCTTTCGGCACAAACCGCTCTCAGGAGCTCCCTGCGCTCGCCACAATGCTCTGTGTGCGAAGAAGCCGCTTCTTCGCCTCCGGGAGAATCGGCGAGCGGCAGCTTCCCAAAGGCGAAGATGCAAGCTGCAGCACACAGGCACAGTGTGGGCAGCCTTCAGACTTAGAGAAAACAGTACTTTACCACTCTCCTGCCTTTTCCATGGTTATTCTATTGGAAAAGAACGAGTTTTGGACAACTACCTTTCATTCTTGCCAAACTCTTTGCAGACCCCCGTGCAAGCTTTAGAACAAGATTTTGGATGTTTTCTTTCCTGGCAGAGTTTCTCCTTGCAAGATATGGTGGAAAAGCTTTTGGCTGAGTGTAGAGCGGCAAGACACGCAGAAGACGCAGATACGCAGCTCTCCGAAGCTAAGTGCCGGTCCCGGGCTTCTTTCGGCACAAACCGCTCTCAGGAGCTCCCTGCGCTCGCCACAATGCTCTGTGTGCGAAGAAGCCGCTTCTTCGCCTCCGGGAGAATCGGCGAGCGGCAGCTTCCCAAAGGCGAAGATGCAAGCTGCAGCACACAGGCACAGTGTGGGCAGCCTTCAGACTTAGAGAAAACAGTACTTTACCACTCTCCTGCCTTTTCCATGGTTATTCTATTGGAAAAGAACGAGTTTTGGACAACTACCTTTCATTCTTGCCAAACTCTTTGCAGACCTCCGTGCAAGCTTTAGAACAAGATTTTGGATGTTTTCTTTCCTGGCAGAGTTTCTCCTTGCAAGATATGGTGGAAAAGCTTTTTGCTGAGTGTAGAGCGGCAAGACACGCAGAAGACGCAGATACGCAGCTCTCCGAAGCTAAGTGCCGGTCTCGGGCTTCTTTCGGCACAAACCGCTCTCAGGAGCTCCCTGCGCTCGCCACAATGCTCTGTGTGCGAAGAAGCCGCTTCTTCGCCTGCGGGAGAATCGGCGAGCGGCAGCTTCCCAAAGGCGAAGATGCAAGCTGCAGCACACAGGCACAGTGTGGGCAGCCTTCAGACTTAGAGAAAACAGTACTTTACCACTCTCCTGCCTTTTCCATGGTTATTCTATTGGAAAAGAACGAGTTTTGGACAACTACCTTTCATTCTTGCCAAACTCTTTGCAGACCTCCGTGCAAGCTTTAGAACAAGATTTTGGATGTTTTCTTTCCTGGCAGAGTTTCTCCTTGCAAGATATGGTGGAAAAGCTTTTTGCTGAGTGTAGAGCGGCAAGACACGCAGAAGACGCAGATACGCAGCTCTCCGAAGCTAAGTGCCGGTCCCGGGCTTCTTTCGGCACAAACCGCTCTCAGGAGCTCCCTGCGCTCGCCACAATGCTCTGTGTGCGAAGAAGCCGCTTCTTCGCCTCCGGGAGAATCGGCGAGCGGCAGCTTCCCAAAGGCGAAGATGCAAGCTGCAGCACACAGGCACAGTGTGGGCAGCCTTCAGACTTAGAGAAAACAGTACTTGACCACTCTCCTGCCTTTTCCATGGTTATTCTATTGGAAAAGAACGAGTTTTGGACAACTACCTTTCATTCTTGCCAAACTCTTTGCAGACCCCCGTGCAAGCTTTAGAACAAGATTTTGGATGTTTTCTTTCCTGGCAGAGTTTCTCCTTGCAAGATATGCTGGAAAAGCTTTTGGCTGAGTGTAGAGCGGCAAGACACGCAGAAGACGCAGATACGCAGCTCTCCGAAGCTAAGTGCCGGTCCCGGGCTTCTTTCGGCACAAACCGCTCTCAGGAGCTCCCTGCGCTCGCCACAATGCTCTGTGTGCGAAGAAGCCGCTTCTTCGCCTCCGGGAGAATCGGCGAGCGGCAGCTTCCCAAAGGCGAAGATGCAAGCTGCAGCACACAGGCACAGTGTGGGCAGCCTTCAGACTTAGAGAAAACAGTACTTTACCACTCTCCTGCCTTTTCCATGGTTATTCTATTGGAAAAGAACGAGTTTTGGACAACTACCTTTCATTCTTGCCAAACTCTTTGCAGACCTCCGTGCAAGCTTTAGAACAAGATTTTGGATGTTTTCTTTCCTGGCAGAGTTTCTCCTTGCAAGATATGGTGGAAAAGCTTTTTGCTGAGTGTAGAGCGGCAAGACACGCAGAAGACGCAGATACGCAGCTCTCCGAAGCTAAGTGCCGGTCCCGGGCTTCTTTCGGCACAAACCGCTCTCAGGAGCTCCCTGCGCTCGCCACAATGCTCTGTGTGCGAAGAAGCCGCTTCTTCGCCTCCGGGAGAATCGGCGAGCGGCAGCTTCCCAAAGGCGAAGATGCAAGCTGCAGCACACAGGCACAGTGTGGGCAGCCTTCAGACTTAGAGAAAACAGTACTTTACCACTCTCCTGCCTTTTCCATGGTTATTCTATTGGAAAAGAACGAGTTTTGGACAACTACCTTTCATTCTTGCCACACTCTTTGCAGACCTGCGTGCAAGCTTTAGAACAAGATTTTGGATGTTTTCTTTCCTGGCAGAGTTTCTCCTTGCAAGATATGGTGGAAAAGCTTTTTGCTGAGTGTAGAGCGGCAAGACACGCAGAAGACGCAGATACGCAGCTCTCCGAAGCTAAGTGCCGGTCCCGGGCTTCTTTCGGCACAAACCGCTCTCAGGAGCTCCCTGCGCTCGCCACAATGCTCTGTGTGCGAAGAAGCCGCTTCTTCGCCTGCGGGAGAATCGGCGAGCGGCAGCTTCCCAAAGGCGAAGATGCAAGCTGCAGCACACAGGCACAGTGTGGGCAGCCTTCAGACTTAGAGAAAACAGTACTTGACCACTCTCCTGCCTTTTCCATGGTTATTCTATTGGAAAAGAACGAGTTTTGGACAACTACCTTTCATTCTTGCCAAACTCTTTGCAGACCCCCGTGCAAGCTTTAGAACAAGATTTTGGATGTTTTCTTTCCTGGCAGAGTTTCTCCTTGCAAGATATGGTGGAAAAGCTTTTTGCTGAGTGTAGAGCGGCAAGACACGCAGAAGACGCAGATACGCAGCTCTCCGAAGCTAAGTGCCGGTCCCGGGCTTCTTTCGGCACAAACCGCTCTCAGGAGCTCCCTGCGCTCGCCACAATGCTCTGTGTGCGAAGAAGCCGCTTCTTCGCCTGCGGGAGAATCGGCGAGCGGCAGCTTCCCAAAGGCGAAGATGCAAGCTGCAGCACACAGGCACAGTGTGGGCAGCCTTCAGACTTAGAAAAAACAGTATTTTACCCCTCTCCTGCCTTTTCCATGGTTATTCTATTGGAAAAGAACGAGTTTTGGACAACTACCTTTCATTCTTGCCAAACTCTTTGCAGACCCCCGTGCGAGCTTTAGAACAAGATTTTGGATGTTTTCTTTCCTGGCAGAGTTTCTCCTTGCAAGATATGGTGGAAAAGCTTTTTGCTGAGTGTAGAGCGGCAAGACACGCAGAAGACGCAGATACGCAGCTCTCCGAAGCTAAGTGCCGGTCCCGGGCTTCTTTCGGCACAAACCGCTCTCAGCAGCTCCCTGCGCTCGCCACAATGCTCTGTGTGCGAAGAAGCCGCTTCTTCGCCTGCGGGAGAATCGGCGAGCGGCAGCTTCCCAAAGGCGAAGATGCAAGCTGCAGCACACAGGCACAGTGTGGGCAGCCTTCAGACTTAGAGAAAACAGTACTTTACCACTCTCCTGCCTTTTCCATGGTTATTCTATTGGAAAAGAACGAGTTTTGGACAACTACCTTTCATTCTTGCCACACTCTTTGCAGACCTGCGTGCAAGCTTTAGAACAAGATTTTGGATGTTTTCTTTCCTGGCAGAGTTTCTCCTTGCAAGATATGGTGGAAAAGCTTTTTGCTGAGTGTAGAGCGGCAAGACACGCAGAAGACGCAGATACGCAGCTCTCCGAAGCTAAGTGCCGGTCCCGGGCTTCTTTCGGCACAAACCGCTCTCAGGAGCTCCCTGCGCTCGCCACAATGCTCTGTGTGCGAAGAAGCCGCTTCTTCGCCTGCGGGAGAATCGGCGAGCGGCAGCTTCCCAAAGGCGAAGATGCAAGCTGCAGCACACAGGCACAGTGTGGGCAGCCTTCAGACTTAGAGAAAACAGTACTTGACCACTCTCCTGCCTTTTCCATGGTTATTCTATTGGAAAAGAACGAGTTTTGGACAACTACCTTTCATTCTTGCCAAACTCTTTGCAGACCTCCGTGCAAGCTTTAGAACAAGATTTTGGATGTTTTCTTTCCTGGCAGAGTTTCTCCTTGCAAGATATGGTGGAAAAGCTTTTTGCTGAGTGTAGAGCGGCAAGACACGCAGAAGACGCAGATACGCAGCTCTCCGAAGCTAAGTGCCGGTCCCGGGCTTCTTTCGGCACAAACCGCTCTCAGCAGCTCCCTGCGCTCGCCACAATGCTCTGTGTGCGAAGAAGCCGCTTCTTCGCCTCCGGGAGAATCGGCGAGCGGCAGCTTCCCAAAGGCGAAGATGCAAGCTGCAGCACACAGGCACAGTGTGGGCAGCCTTCAGACTTAGAGAAAACAGTACTTTACCACTCTCCTGCCTTTTCCATGGTTATTCTATTGGAAAAGAACGAGTTTTGGACAACTACCTTTCATTCTTGCCACACTCTTTGCAGACCCGCGTGCAAGCTTTAGAACAAGATTTTGGATGTTTTCTTTCCTGTCAGAGTTTCTCCTTGCAAGATATGGTGGAAAAGCTTTTTGCTGAGTGTAGAGCGGCAAGACACGCAGAAGACGCAGATACGCAGCTCTCCGAAGCTAAGTGCCGGTCCCGGGCTTCTTTCGGCACAAACCGCTCTCAGGAGCTCCCTGCGCTCGCCACAATGCTCTGTGTGCGAAGAAGCCGCTTCTTCGCCTCCGGGAGACTCGGCGAGCGGCAGCTTCCCAAAGGCGAAGATGCAAGCTGCAGCACACAGGCACAGTGTGGGCAGCCTTCAGACTTAGAGAAAACAGTACTTTACCACTCTCCTGCCTTTTCCATGGTTATTCTATTGGAAAAGAACGAGTTTTGGACAACTACCTTTCATTCTTGCCACACTCTTTGCAGACCTGCGTGCAAGCTTTAGAACAAGATTTTGGATGTTTTCTTTCCTGGCAGAGTTTCTCCTTGCAAGATATGGTGGAAAAGCTTTTGGCTGAGTGTAGAGCGGCAAGACACGCAGAAGACGCAGATACGCAGCTCTCCGAAGCTAAGTGCCGGTCCCGGGCTTCTTTCGGCACAAACCGCTCTCAGCAGCTCCCTGCGCTCGCCACAATGCTCTGTGTGCGAAGAAGCCGCTTCTTCGCCTCCGGGAGAATCGGCGAGCGGCAGCTTCCCAAAGGCGAAGATGCAAGCTGCAGCACACAGGCACAGTGTGGGCAGCCTTCAGACTTAGAGAAAACAGTACTTGACCACTCTCCTGCCTTTTCCATGGTTATTCTATTGGAAAAGAACGAGTTTTGGACAACTACCTTTCATTCTTGCCAAACTCTTTGCAGACCTGCGTGCAAGCTTTAGAACAAGATTTTGGATGTTTTCTTTCCTGGCAGAGTTTCTCCTTGCAAGATATGGTGGAAAAGCTTTTTGCTGAGTGTAGAGCGGCAAGACACGCAGAAGACGCAGATACGCAGCTCTCCGAAGCTAAGTGCCGGTCCCGGGCTTCTTTCGGCACAAACCGCTCTCAGGAGCTCCCTGCGCTCGCCACAATGCTCTGTGTGCGAAGAAGCCGCTTCTTCGCCTCCGGGAGAATCGGCGAGCGGCAGCTTCCCAAAGGCGAAGATGCAAGCTGCAGCACACAGGCACAGTGTGGGCAGCCTTCAGACTTAGAGAAAACAGTACTTTACCACTCTCCTGCCTTTTCCATGGTTATTCTATTGGAAAAGAACGAGTTTTGGACAACTACCTTTCATTCTTGCCAAACTCTTTGCAGACCTCCGTGCAAGCTTTAGAACAAGATTTTGGATGTTTTCTTTCCTGGCAGAGTTTCTCCTTGCAAGATATGGTGGAAAAGCTTTTTGCTGAGTGTAGAGCGGCAAGACACGCAGAAGACGCAGATACGCAGCTCTCCGAAGCTAAGTGCCGGTCTCGGGCTTCTTTCGGCACAAACCGCTCTCAGGAGCTCCCTGCGCTCGCCACAATGCTCTGTGTGCGAAGAAGCCGCTTCTTCGCCTGCGGGAGAATCGGCGAGCGGCAGCTTCCCAAAGGCGAAGATGCAAGCTGCAGCACACAGGCACAGTGTGGGCAGCCTTCAGACTTAGAGAAAACAGTACTTTACCACTCTCCTGCCTTTTCCATGGTTATTCTATTGGAAAAGAACGAGTTTTGGACAACTACCTTTCATTCTTGCCAAACTCTTTGCAGACCTCCGTGCAAGCTTTAGAACAAGATTTTGGATGTTTTCTTTCCTGGCAGAGTTTCTCCTTGCAAGATATGGTGGAAAAGCTTTTTGCTGAGTGTAGAGCGGCAAGACACGCAGAAGACGCAGATACGCAGCTCTCCGAAGCTAAGTGCCGGTCCCGGGCTTCTTTCGGCACAAACCGCTCTCAGGAGCTCCCTGCGCTCGCCACAATGCTCTGTGTGCGAAGAAGCCGCTTCTTCGCCTCCGGGAGAATCGGCGAGCGGCAGCTTCCCAAAGGCGAAGATGCAAGCTGCAGCACACAGGCACAGTGTGGGCAGCCTTCAGACTTAGAGAAAACAGTACTTGACCACTCTCCTGCCTTTTCCATGGTTATTCTATTGGAAAAGAACGAGTTTTGGACAACTACCTTTCATTCTTGCCAAACTCTTTGCAGACCCCCGTGCAAGCTTTAGAACAAGATTTTGGATGTTTTCTTTCCTGGCAGAGTTTCTCCTTGCAAGATATGCTGGAAAAGCTTTTGGCTGAGTGTAGAGCGGCAAGACACGCAGAAGACGCAGATACGCAGCTCTCCGAAGCTAAGTGCCGGTCCCGGGCTTCTTTCGGCACAAACCGCTCTCAGCAGCTCCCTGCGCTCGCCACAATGCTCTGTGTGCGAAGAAGCCGCTTCTTCGCCTGCGGGAGAATCGGCGAGCGGCAGCTTCCCAAAGGCGAAGATGCAAGCTGCAGCACACAGGCACAGTGTGGGCAGCCTTCAGACTTAGAGAAAACAGTACTTTACCACTCTCCTGCCTTTTCCATGGTTATTCTATTGGAAAAGAACGAGTTTTGGACAACTACCTTTCATTCTTGCCAAACTCTTTGCAGACCTCCGTGCAAGCTTTAGAACAAGATTTTGGATGTTTTCTTTCCTGGCAGAGTTTCTCCTTGCAAGATATGGTGGAAAAGCTTTTTGCTGAGTGTAGAGCGGCAAGACACGCAGAAGACGCAGATACGCAGCTCTCCGAAGCTAAGTGCCGGTCCCGGGCTTCTTTCGGCACAAACCGCTCTCAGGAGCTCCCTGCGCTCGCCACAATGCTCTGTGTGCGAAGAAGCCGCTTCTTCGCCTCCGGGAGAATCGGCGAGCGGCAGCTTCCCAAAGGCGAAGATGCAAGCTGCAGCACACAGGCACAGTGTGGGCAGCCTTCAGACTTAGAGAAAACAGTACTTTACCACTCTCCTGCCTTTTCCATGGTTATTCTATTGGAAAAGAACGAGTTTTGGACAACTACCTTTCATTCTTGCCACACTCTTTGCAGACCTGCGTGCAAGCTTTAGAACAAGATTTTGGATGTTTTCTTTCCTGGCAGAGTTTCTCCTTGCAAGATATGGTGGAAAAGCTTTTTGCTGAGTGTAGAGCGGCAAGACACGCAGAAGACGCAGATACGCAGCTCTCCGAAGCTAAGTGCCGGTCCCGGGCTTCTTTCGGCACAAACCGCTCTCAGGAGCTCCCTGCGCTCGCCACAATGCTCTGTGTGCGAAGAAGCCGCTTCTTCGCCTCCGGGAGAATCGGCGAGCGGCAGCTTCCCAAAGGCGAAGATGCAAGCTGCAGCACACAGGCACAGTGTGGGCAGCCTTCAGACTTAGAGAAAACAGTACTTGACCACTCTCCTGCCTTTTCCATGGTTATTCTATTGGAAAAGAACGAGTTTTGGACAACTACCTTTCATTCTTGCCAAACTCTTTGCAGACCCCCGTGCAAGCTTTAGAACAAGATTTTGGATGTTTTCTTTCCTGGCAGAGTTTCTCCTTGCAAGATATGGTGGAAAAGCTTTTTGCTGAGTGTAGAGCGGCAAGACACGCAGAAGACGCAGATACGCAGCTCTCCGAAGCTAAGTGCCGGTCCCGGGCTTCTTTCGGCACAAACCGCTCTCAGGAGCTCCCTGCGCTCGCCACAATGCTCTGTGTGCGAAGAAGCCGCTTCTTCGCCTGCGGGAGAATCGGCGAGCGGCAGCTTCCCAAAGGCGAAGATGCAAGCTGCAGCACACAGGCACAGTGTGGGCAGCCTTCAGACTTCGAGAAAACAGTATTTTACCACTCTCCTGCCTTTTCCATGGTTATTCTATTGGAAAAGAACGAGTTTTGGACAACTACCTTTCATTCTTGCCAAACTCTTTGCAGACCCCCGTGCAAGCTTTAGAACAAGATTTTGGATGTTTTCTTTCCTGGCAGAGTTTCTCCTTGCAAGATATGGTGGAAAAGCTTTTTGCTGAGTGTAGAGCGGCAAGACACGCAGAAGACGCAGATACGCAGCTCTCCGAAGCTAAGTGCCGGTCCCGGGCTTCTTTCGGCACAAACCGCTCTCAGGAGCTCCCTGCGTTCGCCACAATGCTCTGTGTGCGAAGAAGCCGCTTCTTCGCCTCCGGGAGAATCGGCGAGCGGCAGCTTCCCAAAGGCGAAGATGCAAGCTGCAGCACACAGGCACAGTGTGGGCAGCCTTCAGACTTAGAGAAAACAGTACTTTACCACTCTCCTGCCTTTTCCATGGTTATTCTATTGGAAAAGAACGAGTTTTGGACAACTACCTTTCATTCTTGCCACACTCTTTGCAGACCTGCGTGCAAGCTTTAGAACAAGATTTTGGATGTTTTCTTTCCTGGCAGAGTTTCTCCTTGCAAGATATGGTGGAAAAGCTTTTGGCTGAGTGTAGAGCGGCAAGACACGCAGAAGACGCAGATACGCAGCTCTCCGAAGCTAAGTGCCGGTCCCGGGCTTCTTTCGGCACAAACCGCTCTCAGGAGCTCCCTGCGCTCGCCACAATGCTCTGTGTGCGAAGAAGCCGCTTCTTCGCCTGCGGGAGAATCGGCGAGCGGCAGCTTCCCAAAGGCGAAGATGCAAGCTGCAGCACACAGGCACAGTGTGGGCAGCCTTCAGACTTCGAGAAAACAGTACTTGACCACTCTCCTGCCTTTTCCATGGTTATTCTATTGGAAAAGAACGAGTTTTGGACAACTACCTTTCATTCTTGCCAAACTCTTTGCAGACCTCCGTGCAAGCTTTAGAACAAGATTTTGGATGTTTTCTTTCCTGGCAGAGTTTCTCCTTGCAAGATATGGTGGAAAAGCTTTTTGCTGAGTGTAGAGCGGCAAGACACGCAGAAGACGCAGATACGCAGCTCTCCGAAGCTAAGTGCCGGTCCCGGGCTTCTTTCGGCACAAACCGCTCTCAGCAGCTCCCTGCGCTCGCCACAATGCTCTGTGTGCGAAGAAGCCGCTTCTTCGCCTCCGGGAGAATCGGCGAGCGGCAGCTTCCCAAAGGCGAAGATGCAAGCTGCAGCACACAGGCACAGTGTGGGCAGCCTTCAGACTTAGAGAAAACAGTACTTTACCACTCTCCTGCCTTTTCCATGGTTATTCTATTGGAAAAGAACGAGTTTTGGACAACTACCTTTCATTCTTGCCACACTCTTTGCAGACCCGCGTGCAAGCTTTAGAACAAGATTTTGGATGTTTTCTTTCCTGGCAGAGTTTCTCCTTGCAAGATATGGTGGAAAAGCTTTTTGCTGAGTGTAGAGCGGCAAGACACGCAGAAGACGCAGATACGCAGCTCTCCGAAGCTAAGTGCCGGTCCCGGGCTTCTTTCGGCACAAACCGCTCTCAGGAGCTCCCTGCGCTCGCCACAATGCTCTGTGTGCGAAGAAGCCGCTTCTTCGCCTCCGGGAGACTCGGCGAGCGGCAGCTTCCCAAAGGCGAAGATGCAAGCTGCAGCACACAGGCACAGTGTGGGCAGCCTTCAGACTTAGAGAAAACAGTACTTTACCACTCTCCTGCCTTTTCCATGGTTATTCTATTGGAAAAGAACGAGTTTTGGACAACTACCTTTCATTCTTGCCAAACTCTTTGCAGACCCCCGTGCAAGCTTTAGAACAAGATTTTGGATGTTTTCTTTCCTGGCAGAGTTTCTCCTTGCAAGATATGGTGGAAAAGCTTTTGGCTGAGTGTAGAGCGGCAAGACACGCAGAAGACGCAGATACGCAGCTCTCCGAAGCTAAGTGCCGGTCCCGGGCTTCTTTCGGCACAAACCGCTCTCAGGAGCTCCCTGCGCTCGCCACAATGCTCTGTGTGCGAAGAAGCCGCTTCTTCGCCTGCGGGAGAATCGGCGAGCGGCAGCTTCCCAAAGGCGAAGATGCAAGCTGCAGCACACAGGCACAGTGTGGGCAGCCTTCAGACTTCGAGAAAACAGTATTTTACCACTCTCCTGCCTTTTCCATGGTTATTCTATTGGAAAAGAACGAGTTTTGGACAACTACCTTTCATTCTTGCCAAACTCTTTGCAGACCCCCGTGCAAGCTTTAGAACAAGATTTTGGATGTTTTCTTTCCTGGCAGAGTTTCTCCTTGCAAGATATGGTGGAAAAGCTTTTTGCTGAGTGTAGAGCGGCAAGACACGCAGAAGACGCAGATACGCAGCTCTCCGAAGCTAAGTGCCGGTCCCGGGCTTCTTTCGGCACAAACCGCTCTCAGCAGCTCCCTGCGCTCGCCACAATGCTCTGTGAGCGAAGAAGCCGCTTCTTCGCCTGCGGGAGAATCGGCGAGCGGCAGCTTCCCAAAGGCGAAGATGCAAGCTGCAGCACACAGGCACAGTGTGGGCAGCCTTCAGACTTAGAGAAAACAGTACTTTACCACTCTCCTGCCTTTTCCATGGTTCTTCTATTGGAAAAGAACGAGTTTTGGACAACTACCTTTCATTCTTGCCAAACTCTTTGCAGACCTCCGTGCAAGCTTTAGAACAAGATTTTGGATGTTTTCTTTCCTGGCAGAGTTTCTCCTTGCAAGATATGGTGGAAAAGCTTTTTGCTGAGTGTAGAGCGGCAAGACACGCAGAAGACGCAGATACGCAGCTCTCCGAAGCTAAGTGCCGGTCCCGGGCTTCTTTCGGCACAAACCGCTCTCAGGAGCTCCCTGCGCTCGCCACAATGCTCTGTGTGCGAAGAAGCCGCTTCTTCGCCTCCGGGAGAATCGGCGAGCGGCAGCTTCCCAAAGGCGAAGATGCAAGCTGCAGCACACAGGCACAGTGTGGGCAGCCTTCAGACTTAGAGAAAACAGTACTTTACCACTCTCCTGCCTTTTCCATGGTTATTCTATTGGAAAAGAACGAGTTTTGGACAACTACCTTTCATTCTTGCCACACTCTTTGCAGACCTGCGTGCAAGCTTTAGAACAAGATTTTGGATGTTTTCTTTCCTGGCAGAGTTTCTCCTTGCAAGATATGGTGGAAAAGCTTTTGGCTGAGTGTAGAGCGGCAAGACACGCAGAAGACGCAGATACGCAGCTCTCCGAAGCTAAGTGCCGGTCCCGGGCTTCTTTCGGCACAAACCGCTCTCAGGAGCTCCCTGCGCTCGCCACAATGCTCTGTGTGCGAAGAAGCCGCTTCTTCGCCTCCGGGAGAATCGGCGAGCGGCAGCTTCCCAAAGGCGAAGATGCAAGCTGCAGCACACAGGCACAGTGTGGGCAGCCTTCAGACTTAGAGAAAACAGTACTTGACCACTCTCCTGCCTTTTCCATGGTTATTCTATTGGAAAAGAACGAGTTTTGGACAACTACCTTTCATTCTTGCCAAACTCTTTGCAGACCTGCGTGCAAGCTTTAGAACAAGATTTTGGATGTTTTCTTTCCTGGCAGAGTTTCTCCTTGCAAGATATGGTGGAAAAGCTTTTTGCTGAGTGTAGAGCGGCAAGACACGCAGAAGACGCAGATACGCAGCTCTCCGAAGCTAAGTGCCGGTCCCGGGCTTCTTTCGGCACAAACCGCTCTCAGGAGCTCCCTGCGCTCGCCACAATGCTCTGTGTGCGAAGAAGCCGCTTCTTCGCCTCCGGGAGAATCGGCGAGCGGCAGCTTCCCAAAGGCGAAGATGCAAGCTGCAGCACACAGGCACAGTGTGGGCAGCCTTCAGACTTAGAGAAAACAGTACTTTACCACTCTCCTGCCTTTTCCATGGTTATTCTATTGGAAAAGAACGAGTTTTGGACAACTACCTTTCATTCTTGCCACACTCTTTGCAGACCTGCGTGCAAGCTTTAGAACAAGATTTTGGATGTTTTCTTTCCTGGCAGAGTTTCTCCTTGCAAGATATGGTGGAAAAGCTTTTGGCTGAGTGTAGAGCGGCAAGACACGCAGAAGACGCAGATACGCAGCTCTCCGAAGCTAAGTGCCGGTCCCGGGCTTCTTTCGGCACAAACCGCTCTCAGGAGCTCCCTGCGCTCGCCACAATGCTCTGTGTGCGAAGAAGCCGCTTCTTCGCCTCCGGGAGAATCGGCGAGCGGCAGCTTCCCAAAGGCGAAGATGCAAGCTGCAGCACACAGGCACAGTGTGGGCAGCCTTCAGACTTAGAGAAAACAGTACTTGACCACTCTCCTGCCTTTTCCATGGTTATTCTATTGGAAAAGAACGAGTTTTGGACAACTACCTTTCATTCTTGCCAAACTCTTTGCAGACCCCCGTGCAAGCTTTAGAACAAGATTTTGGATGTTTTCTTTCCTGGCAGAGTTTCTCCTTGCAAGATATGGTGGAAAAGCTTTTTGCTGAGTGTAGAGCGGCAAGACACGCAGAAGACGCAGATACGCAGCTCTCCGAAGCTAAGTGCCGGTCCCGGGCTTCTTTCGGCACAAACCGCTCTCAGGAGCTCCCTGCGCTCGCCACAATGCTCTGTGTGCGAAGAAGCCGCTTCTTCGCCTGCGGGAGAATCGGCGAGCGGCAGCTTCCCAAAGGCGAAGATGCAAGCTGCAGCACACAGGCACAGTGTGGGCAGCCTTCAGACTTAGAGAAAACAGTATTTTACCACTCTCCTGCCTTTTCCATGGTTATTCTATTGGAAAAGAACGAGTTTTGGACAACTACCTTTCATTCTTGCCAAACTCTTTGCAGACCCCCGTGCAAGCTTTAGAACAAGATTTTGGATGTTTTCTTTCCTGGCAGAGTTTCTCCTTGCAAGATATGGTGGAAAAGCTTTTTGCTGAGTGTAGAGCGGCAAGACACGCAGAAGACGCAGATACGCAGCTCTCCGAAGCTAAGTGCCGGTCCCGGGCTTCTTTCGGCACAAACCGCTCTCAGCAGCTCCCTGCGCTCGCCACAATGCTCTGTGTGCGAAGAAGCCGCTTCTTCGCCTCCGGGAGAATCGGCGAGCGGCAGCTTCCCAAAGGCGAAGATGCAAGCTGCAGCACACAGGCACAGTGTGGGCAGCCTTCAGACTTAGAGAAAACAGTACTTTACCACTCTCCTGCCTTTTCCATGGTTATTCTATTGGAAAAGAACGAGTTTTGGACAACTACCTTTCATTCTTGCCACACTCTTTGCAGACCTGCGTGCAAGCTTTAGAACAAGATTTTGGATGTTTTCTTTCCTGGCAGAGTTTCTCCTTGCAAGATATGGTGGAAAAGCTTTTGGCTGAGTGTAGAGCGGCAAGACACGCAGAAGACGCAGATACGCAGCTCTCCGAAGCTAAGTGCCGGTCCCGGGCTTCTTTCGGCACAAACCGCTCTCAGGAGCTCCCTGCGCTCGCCACAATGCTCTGTGTGCGAAGAAGCCGCTTCTTCGCCTGCGGGAGAATCGGCGAGCGGCAGCTTCCCAAAGGCGAAGATGCAAGCTGCAGCACACAGGCACAGTGTGGGCAGCCTTCAGACTTCGAGAAAACAGTACTTGACCACTCTCCTGCCTTTTCCATGGTTATTCTATTGGAAAAGAACGAGTTTTGGACAACTACCTTTCATTCTTGCCAAACTCTTTGCAGACCTCCGTGCAAGCTTTAGAACAAGATTTTGGATGTTTTCTTTCCTGGCAGAGTTTCTCCTTGCAAGATATGGTGGAAAAGCTTTTTGCTGAGTGTAGAGCGGCAAGACACGCAGAAGACGCAGATACGCAGCTCTCCGAAGCTAAGTGCCGGTCCCGGGCTTCTTTCGGCACAAACCGCTCTCAGGAGCTCCCTGCGCTCGCCACAATGCTCTGTGTGCGAAGAAGCCGCTTCTTCGCCTCCGGGAGAATCGGCGAGCGGCAGCTTCCCAAAGGCGAAGATGCAAGCTGCAGCACACAGGCACAGTGTGGGCAGCCTTCAGACTTAGAGAAAACAGTACTTTACCACTCTCCTGCCTTTTCCATGGTTATTCTATTGGAAAAGAACGAGTTTTGGACAACTACCTTTCATTCTTGCCACACTCTTTGCAGACCCGCGTGCAAGCTTTAGAACAAGATTTTGGATGTTTTCTTTCCTGGCAGAGTTTCTCCTTGCAAGATATGGTGGAAAAGCTTTTTGCTGAGTGTAGAGCGGCAAGACACGCAGAAGACGCAGATACGCAGCTCTCCGAAGCTAAGTGCCGGTCCCGGGCTTCTTTCGGCACAAACCGCTCTCAGGAGCTCCCTGCGCTCGCCACAATGCTCTGTGTGCGAAGAAGCCGCTTCTTCGCCTGCGGGAGACTCGGCGAGCGGCAGCTTCCCAAAGGCGAAGATGCAAGCTGCAGCACACAGGCACAGTGTGGGCAGCCTTCAGACTTAGAGAAAACAGTACTTTACCACTCTCCTGCCTTTTCCATGGTTATTCTATTGGAAAAGAACGAGTTTTGGACAACTACCTTTCATTCTTGCCAAACTCTTTGCAGACCCCCGTGCAAGCTTTAGAACAAGATTTTGGATGTTTTCTTTCCTGGCAGAGTTTCTCCTTGCAAGATATGGTGGAAAAGCTTTTGGCTGAGTGTAGAGCGGCAAGACACGCAGAAGACGCAGATACGCAGCTCTCCGAAGCTAAGTGCCGGTCTCGGGCTTCTTTCGGCACAAACCGCTCTCAGGAGCTCCCTGCGCTCGCCACAATGCTCTGTGTGCGAAGAAGCCGCTTCTTCGCCTGCGGGAGAATCGGCGAGCGGCAGCTTCCCAAAGGCGAAGATGCAAGCTGCAGCACACAGGCACAGTGTGGGCAGCCTTCAGACTTCGAGAAAACAGTATTTTACCACTCTCCTGCCTTTTCCATGGTTATTCTATTGGAAAAGAACGAGTTTTGGACAACTACCTTTCATTCTTGCCAAACTCTTTGCAGACCCCCGTGCAAGCTTTAGAACAAGATTTTGGATGTTTTCTTTCCTGGCAGAGTTTCTCCTTGCAAGATATGGTGGAAAAGCTTTTTGCTGAGTGTAGAGCGGCAAGACACGCAGAAGACGCAGATACGCAGCTCTCCGAAGCTAAGTGCCGGTCCCGGGCTTCTTTCGGCACAAACCGCTCTCAGCAGCTCCCTGCGCTCGCCACAATGCTCTGTGAGCGAAGAAGCCGCTTCTTCGCCTGCGGGAGAATCGGCGAGCGGCAGCTTCCCAAAGGCGAAGATGCAAGCTGCAGCACACAGGCACAGTGTGGGCAGCCTTCAGACTTAGAGAAAACAGTACTTTACCACTCTCCTGCCTTTTCCATGGTTCTTCTATTGGAAAAGAACGAGTTTTGGACAACTACCTTTCATTCTTGCCAAACTCTTTGCAGACCTCCGTGCAAGCTTTAGAACAAGATTTTGGATGTTTTCTTTCCTGGCAGAGTTTCTCCTTGCAAGATATGGTGGAAAAGCTTTTTGCTGAGTGTAGAGCGGCAAGACACGCAGAAGACGCAGATACGCAGCTCTCCGAAGCTAAGTGCCGGTCCCGGGCTTCTTTCGGCACAAACCGCTCTCAGGAGCTCCCTGCGCTCGCCACAATGCTCTGTGTGCGAAGAAGCCGCTTCTTCGCCTCCGGGAGAATCGGCGAGCGGCAGCTTCCCAAAGGCGAAGATGCAAGCTGCAGCACACAGGCACAGTGTGGGCAGCCTTCAGACTTAGAGAAAACAGTACTTTACCACTCTCCTGCCTTTTCCATGGTTATTCTATTGGAAAAGAACGAGTTTTGGACAACTACCTTTCATTCTTGCCACACTCTTTGCAGACCTGCGTGCAAGCTTTAGAACAAGATTTTGGATGTTTTCTTTCCTGGCAGAGTTTCTCCTTGCAAGATATGGTGGAAAAGCTTTTTGCTGAGTGTAGAGCGGCAAGACACGCAGAAGACGCAGATACGCAGCTCTCCGAAGCTAAGTGCCGGTCCCGGGCTTCTTTCGGCACAAACCGCTCTCAGGAGCTCCCTGCGCTCGCCACAATGCTCTGTGTGCGAAGAAGCCGCTTCTTCGCCTGCGGGAGAATCGGCGAGCGGCAGCTTCCCAAAGGCGAAGATGCAAGCTGCAGCACACAGGCACAGTGTGGGCAGCCTTCAGACTTAGAGAAAACAGTATTTTACCACTCTCCTGCCTTTTCCATGGTTATTCTATTGGAAAAGAACGAGTTTTGGACAACTACCTTTCATTCTTGCCAAACTCTTTGCAGACCCCCGTGCAAGCTTTAGAACAAGATTTTGGATGTTTTCTTTCCTGGCAGAGTTTCTCCTTGCAAGATATGGTGGAAAAGCTTTTTGCTGAGTGTAGAGCGGCAAGACACGCAGAAGACGCAGATACGCAGCTCTCCGAAGCTAAGTGCCGGTCCCGGGCTTCTTTCGGCACAAACCGCTCTCAGCAGCTCCCTGCGCTCGCCACAATGCTCTGTGTGCGAAGAAGCCGCTTCTTCGCCTCCGGGAGAATCGGCGAGCGGCAGCTTCCCAAAGGCGAAGATGCAAGCTGCAGCACACAGGCACAGTGTGGGCAGCCTTCAGACTTAGAGAAAACAGTACTTTACCACTCTCCTGCCTTTTCCATGGTTATTCTATTGGAAAAGAACGAGTTTTGGACAACTACCTTTCATTCTTGCCACACTCTTTGCAGACCTGCGTGCAAGCTTTAGAACAAGATTTTGGATGTTTTCTTTCCTGGCAGAGTTTCTCCTTGCAAGATATGGTGGAAAAGCTTTTGGCTGAGTGTAGAGCGGCAAGACACGCAGAAGACGCAGATACGCAGCTCTCCGAAGCTAAGTGCCGGTCCCGGGCTTCTTTCGGCACAAACCGCTCTCAGGAGCTCCCTGCGCTCGCCACAATGCTCTGTGTGCGAAGAAGCCGCTTCTTCGCCTGCGGGAGAATCGGCGAGCGGCAGCTTCCCAAAGGCGAAGATGCAAGCTGCAGCACACAGGCACAGTGTGGGCAGCCTTCAGACTTCGAGAAAACAGTACTTGACCACTCTCCTGCCTTTTCCATGGTTATTCTATTGGAAAAGAACGAGTTTTGGACAACTACCTTTCATTCTTGCCAAACTCTTTGCAGACCTCCGTGCAAGCTTTAGAACAAGATTTTGGATGTTTTCTTTCCTGGCAGAGTTTCTCCTTGCAAGATATGGTGGAAAAGCTTTTTGCTGAGTGTAGAGCGGCAAGACACGCAGAAGACGCAGATACGCAGCTCTCCGAAGCTAAGTGCCGGTCCCGGGCTTCTTTCGGCACAAACCGCTCTCAGGAGCTCCCTGCGCTCGCCACAATGCTCTGTGTGCGAAGAAGCCGCTTCTTCGCCTCCGGGAGAATCGGCGAGCGGCAGCTTCCCAAAGGCGAAGATGCAAGCTGCAGCACACAGGCACAGTGTGGGCAGCCTTCAGACTTAGAGAAAACAGTACTTTACCACTCTCCTGCCTTTTCCATGGTTATTCTATTGGAAAAGAACGAGTTTTGGACAACTACCTTTCATTCTTGCCACACTCTTTGCAGACCCGCGTGCAAGCTTTAGAACAAGATTTTGGATGTTTTCTTTCCTGGCAGAGTTTCTCCTTGCAAGATATGGTGGAAAAGCTTTTTGCTGAGTGTAGAGCGGCAAGACACGCAGAAGACGCAGATACGCAGCTCTCCGAAGCTAAGTGCCGGTCCCGGGCTTCTTTCGGCACAAACCGCTCTCAGGAGCTCCCTGCGCTCGCCACAATGCTCTGTGTGCGAAGAAGCCGCTTCTTCGCCTGCGGGAGACTCGGCGAGCGGCAGCTTCCCAAAGGCGAAGATGCAAGCTGCAGCACACAGGCACAGTGTGGGCAGCCTTCAGACTTAGAGAAAACAGTACTTTACCACTCTCCTGCCTTTTCCATGGTTATTCTATTGGAAAAGAACGAGTTTTGGACAACTACCTTTCATTCTTGCCAAACTCTTTGCAGACCCCCGTGCAAGCTTTAGAACAAGATTTTGGATGTTTTCTTTCCTGGCAGAGTTTCTCCTTGCAAGATATGGTGGAAAAGCTTTTGGCTGAGTGTAGAGCGGCAAGACACGCAGAAGACGCAGATACGCAGCTCTCCGAAGCTAAGTGCCGGTCTCGGGCTTCTTTCGGCACAAACCGCTCTCAGGAGCTCCCTGCGCTCGCCACAATGCTCTGTGTGCGAAGAAGCCGCTTCTTCGCCTGCGGGAGAATCGGCGAGCGGCAGCTTCCCAAAGGCGAAGATGCAAGCTGCAGCACACAGGCACAGTGTGGGCAGCCTTCAGACTTCGAGAAAACAGTATTTTACCACTCTCCTGCCTTTTCCATGGTTATTCTATTGGAAAAGAACGAGTTTTGGACAACTACCTTTCATTCTTGCCAAACTCTTTGCAGACCCCCGTGCAAGCTTTAGAACAAGATTTTGGATGTTTTCTTTCCTGGCAGAGTTTCTCCTTGCAAGATATGGTGGAAAAGCTTTTTGCTGAGTGTAGAGCGGCAAGACACGCAGAAGACGCAGATACGCAGCTCTCCGAAGCTAAGTGCCGGTCCCGGGCTTCTTTCGGCACAAACCGCTCTCAGCAGCTCCCTGCGCTCGCCACAATGCTCTGTGAGCGAAGAAGCCGCTTCTTCGCCTGCGGGAGAATCGGCGAGCGGCAGCTTCCCAAAGGCGAAGATGCAAGCTGCAGCACACAGGCACAGTGTGGGCAGCCTTCAGACTTAGAGAAAACAGTACTTTACCACTCTCCTGCCTTTTCCATGGTTCTTCTATTGGAAAAGAACGAGTTTTGGACAACTACCTTTCATTCTTGCCAAACTCTTTGCAGACCTCCGTGCAAGCTTTAGAACAAGATTTTGGATGTTTTCTTTCCTGGCAGAGTTTCTCCTTGCAAGATATGGTGGAAAAGCTTTTTGCTGAGTGTAGAGCGGCAAGACACGCAGAAGACGCAGATACGCAGCTCTCCGAAGCTAAGTGCCGGTCCCGGGCTTCTTTCGGCACAAACCGCTCTCAGGAGCTCCCTGCGCTCGCCACAATGCTCTGTGTGCGAAGAAGCCGCTTCTTCGCCTCCGGGAGAATCGGCGAGCGGCAGCTTCCCAAAGGCGAAGATGCAAGCTGCAGCACACAGGCACAGTGTGGGCAGCCTTCAGACTTAGAGAAAACAGTACTTTACCACTCTCCTGCCTTTTCCATGGTTATTCTATTGGAAAAGAACGAGTTTTGGACAACTACCTTTCATTCTTGCCACACTCTTTGCAGACCTGCGTGCAAGCTTTAGAACAAGATTTTGGATGTTTTCTTTCCTGGCAGAGTTTCTCCTTGCAAGATATGGTGGAAAAGCTTTTGGCTGAGTGTAGAGCGGCAAGACACGCAGAAGACGCAGATACGCAGCTCTCCGAAGCTAAGTGCCGGTCCCGGGCTTCTTTCGGCACAAACCGCTCTCAGGAGCTCCCTGCGCTCGCCACAATGCTCTGTGTGCGAAGAAGCCGCTTCTTCGCCTGCGGGAGAATCGGCGAGCGGCAGCTTCCCAAAGGCGAAGATGCAAGCTGCAGCACACAGGCACAGTGTGGGCAGCCTTCAGACTTAGAGAAAACAGTACTTGACCACTCTCCTGCCTTTTCCATGGTTATTCTATTGGAAAAGAACGAGTTTTGGACAACTACCTTTCATTCTTGCCAAACTCTTTGCAGACCTGCGTGCAAGCTTTAGAACAAGATTTTGGATGTTTTCTTTCCTGGCAGAGTTTCTCCTTGCAAGATATGGTGGAAAAGCTTTTGGCTGAGTGTAGAGCGGCAAGACACGCAGAAGACGCAGATACGCAGCTCTCCGAAGCTAAGTGCCGGTCCCGGGCTTCTTTCGGCACAAACCGCTCTCAGGAGCTCCCTGCGCTCGCCACAATGCTCTGTGTGCGAAGAAGCCGCTTCTTCGCCTCCGGGAGAATCGGCGAGCGGCAGCTTCCCAAAGGCGAAGATGCAAGCTGCAGCACACAGGCACAGTGTGGGCAGCCTTCAGACTTAGAGAAAACAGTACTTTACCACTCTCCTGCCTTTTCCATGGTTATTCTATTGGAAAAGAACGAGTTTTGGACAACTACCTTTCATTCTTGCCACACTCTTTGCAGACCCGCGTGCAAGCTTTAGAACAAGATTTTGGATGTTTTCTTTCCTGGCAGAGTTTCTCCTTGCAAGATATGGTGGAAAAGCTTTTTGCTGAGTGTAGAGCGGCAAGACACGCAGAAGACGCAGATACGCAGCTCTCCGAAGCTAAGTGCCGGTCCCGGGCTTCTTTCGGCACAAACCGCTCTCAGGAGCTCCCTGCGCTCGCCACAATGCTCTGTGTGCGAAGAAGCCGCTTCTTCGCCTCCGGGAGACTCGGCGAGCGGCAGCTTCCCAAAGGCGAAGATGCAAGCTGCAGCACACAGGCACAGTGTGGGCAGCCTTCAGACTTAGAGAAAACAGTACTTTACCACTCTCCTGCCTTTTCCATGGTTATTCTATTGGAAAAGAACGAGTTTTGGACAACTACCTTTCATTCTTGCCAAACTCTTTGCAGACCCCCGTGCAAGCTTTAGAACAAGATTTTGGATGTTTTCTTTCCTGGCAGAGTTTCTCCTTGCAAGATATGGTGGAAAAGCTTTTGGCTGAGTGTAGAGCGGCAAGACACGCAGAAGACGCAGATACGCAGCTCTCCGAAGCTAAGTGCCGGTCCCGGGCTTCTTTCGGCACAAACCGCTCTCAGGAGCTCCCTGCGCTCGCCACAATGCTCTGTGTGCGAAGAAGCCGCTTCTTCGCCTGCGGGAGAATCGGCGAGCGGCAGCTTCCCAAAGGCGAAGATGCAAGCTGCAGCACACAGGCACAGTGTGGGCAGCCTTCAGACTTCGAGAAAACAGTATTTTACCACTCTCCTGCCTTTTCCATGGTTATTCTATTGGAAAAGAACGAGTTTTGGACAACTACCTTTCATTCTTGCCAAACTCTTTGCAGACCCCCGTGCAAGCTTTAGAACAAGATTTTGGATGTTTTCTTTCCTGGCAGAGTTTCTCCTTGCAAGATATGGTGGAAAAGCTTTTTGCTGAGTGTAGAGCGGCAAGACACGCAGAAGACGCAGATACGCAGCTCTCCGAAGCTAAGTGCCGGTCCCGGGTTTCTTTCGGCACAAACCGCTCTCAGGAGCTCCCTGCGCTCGCCACAATGCTCTGTGTGCGAAGAAGCCGCTTCTTCGCCTGCGGGAGAATCGGCGAGCGGCAGCTTCCCAAAGGCGAAGATGCAAGCTGCAGCACACAGGCACAGTGTGGGCAGCCTTCAGACTTAGAGAAAACAGTACTTTACCACTCTCCTGCCTTTTCCATGGTTCTTCTATTGGAAAAGAACGAGTTTTGGACAACTACCTTTCATTCTTGCCAAACTCTTTGCAGACCTCCGTGCAAGCTTTAGAACAAGATTTTGGATGTTTTCTTTCCTGGCAGAGTTTCTCCTTGCAAGATATGGTGGAAAAGCTTTTTGCTGAGTGTAGAGCGGCAAGACACGCAGAAGACGCAGATACGCAGCTCTCCGAAGCTAAGTGCCGGTCCCGGGCTTCTTTCGGCACAAACTGCTCTCAGGAGCTCCCTGCGCTCGCCACAATGCTCTGTGTGCGAAGAAGCCGCTTCTTCGCCTCCGGGAGAATCGGCGAGCGGCAGCTTCCCAAAGGCGAAGATGCAAGCTGCAGCACACAGGCACAGTGTGGGCAGCCTTCAGACTTAGAGAAAACAGTACTTTACCACTCTCCTGCCTTTTCCATGGTTATTCTATTGGAAAAGAACGAGTTTTGGACAACTACCTTTCATTCTTGCCACACTCTTTGCAGACCTGCGTGCAAGCTTTAGAACAAGATTTTGGATGTTTTCTTTCCTGGCAGAGTTTCTCCTTGCAAGATATGGTGGAAAAGCTTTTGGCTGAGTGTAGAGCGGCAAGACACGCAGAAGACGCAGATACGCAGCTCTCCGAAGCTAAGTGCCGGTCCCGGGCTTCTTTCGGCACAAACCGCTCTCAGCAGCTCCCTGCGCTCGCCACAATGCTCTGTGTGCGAAGAAGCCGCTTCTTCGCCTCCGGGAGAATCGGCGAGCGGCAGCTTCCCAAAGGCGAAGATGCAAGCTGCAGCACACAGGCACAGTGTGGGCAGCCTTCAGACTTAGAGAAAACAGTACTTGACCACTCTCCTGCCTTTTCCATGGTTATTCTATTGGAAAAGAACGAGTTTTGGACAACTACCTTTCATTCTTGCCAAACTCTTTGCAGACCCCCGTGCAAGCTTTAGAACAAGATTTTGGATGTTTTCTTTCCTGGCAGAGTTTCTCCTTGCAAGATATGGTGGAAAAGCTTTTGGCTGAGTGTAGAGCGGCAAGACACGCAGAAGACGCAGATACGCAGCTCTCCGAAGCTAAGTGCCTGTCCCGGGCTTCTTTCGGCACAAACCGCTCTCAGGAGCTCCCTGCGCTCGCCACAATGCTCTGTGTGCGAAGAAGCCGCTTCTTCGCCTCCGGGAGAATCGGCGAGCGGCAGCTTCCCAAAGGCGAAGATGCAAGCTGCAGCACACAGGCACAGTGTGGGCAGCCTTCAGACTTCGAGAAAACAGTACTTTACCACTCTCCTGCCTTTTCCATGGTTATTCTATTGGAAAAGAACGAGTTTTGGACAACTACCTTTCATTCTTGCCACACTCTTTGCAGACCTGCGTGCAAGCTTTAGAACAAGATTTTGGATGTTTTCTTTCCTGGCAGAGTTTCTCCTTGCAAGATATGCTGGAAAAGCTTTTGGCTGAGTGTAGAGCGGCAAGACACGCAGAAGACGCAGATACGCAGCTCTCCGAAGCTAAGTGCCGGTCCCGGGCTTCTTTCGGCACAAACCGCTCTCAGGAGCTCCCTGCGCTCGCCACAATGCTCTGTGTGCGAAGAAGCCGCTTCTTCGCCTGCGGGAGAATCGGCGAGCGGCAGCTTCCCAAAGGCGAAGATGCAAGCTGCAGCACACAGGCACAGTGTGGGCAGCCTTCAGACTTAGAGAAAACAGTACTTTACCACTCTCCTGCCTTTTCCATGGTTATTCTATTGGAAAAGAACGAGTTTTGGACAACTACCTTTCATTCTTGCCAAACTCTTTGCAGACCCCCGTGCAAGCTTTAGAACAAGATTTTGGATGTTTTCTTTCCTGGCAGAGTTTCTCCTTGCAAGATATGGTGGAAAAGCTTTTTGCTGAGTGTAGAGCGGCAAGACACGCAGAAGACGCAGATACGCAGCTCTCCGAAGCTAAGTGCCGGTCCCGGGCTTCTTTCGGCACAAACCGCTCTCAGGAGCTCCCTGCGCTCGCCACAATGCTCTGTGTGCGAAGAAGCCGCTTCTTCGCCTGCGGGAGAATCGGCGAGCGGCAGCTTCCCAAAGGCGAAGATGCAAGCTGCAGCACGCAGGCACAGTGTGGGCAGCCTTCAGACTTAGAGAAAACAGTACTTTACCACTCTCCTGCCTTTTCCATGGTTATTCTATTGGAAAAGAACGAGTTTTGGACAACTACCTTTCATTCTTGCCAAACTCTTTGCAGACCCCCGTGCAAGCTTTAGAACAAGATTTTGGATGTTTTCTTTCCTGGCAGAGTTTCTCCTTGCAAGATATGGTGGAAAAGCTTTTTGCTGAGTGTAGAGCGGCAAGACACGCAGAAGACGCAGATACGCAGCTCTCCGAAGCTAAGTGCCGGTCCCGGGCTTCTTTCGGCACAAACCGCTCTCAGGAGCTCCCTGCGCTCGCCACAATGCTCTGTGTGCGAAGAAGCCGCTTCTTCGCCTGCGGGAGAATCGGCGAGCGGCAGCTTCCCAAAGGCGAAGATGCAAGCTGCAGCACACAGGCACAGTGTGGGCAGCCTTCAGACTTAGAGAAAACAGTACTTTACCACTCTCCTGCCTTTTCCATGGTTATTCTATTGGAAAAGAACGAGTTTTGGACAACTACCTTTCATTCTTGCCAAACTCTTTGCAGACCTCCGTGCAAGCTTTAGAACAAGATTTTGGATGTTTTCTTTCCTGGCAGAGTTTCTCCTTGCAAGATATGGTGGAAAAGCTTTTTGCTGAGTGTAGAGCGGCAAGACACGCAGAAGACGCAGATACGCAGCTCTCCGAAGCTAAGTGCCGGTCTCGGGCTTCTTTCGGCACAAACCGCTCTCAGGAGCTCCCTGCGCTCGCCACAATGCTCTGTGTGCGAAGAAGCCGCTTCTTCGCCTGCGGGAGAATCGGCGAGCGGCAGCTTCCCAAAGGCGAAGATGCAAGCTGCAGCACACAGGCACAGTGTGGGCAGCCTTCAGACTTAGAGAAAACAGTACTTTACCACTCTCCTGCCTTTTCCATGGTTATTCTATTGGAAAAGAATGAGTTTTGGACAACTACCTTTCATTCTTGCCAAACGCTTTGCAGACCCCCTTGCAAGCTTTAGAACAAGATTTTGGATGTTTTCTTTCCTGGCAGAGTTTCTCCTTGCAAGATATGGTGGAAAAGCTTTTTGCTGAGTGTAGAGCGGCAAGACACGCAGAAGACGCGGATACGCAGCTCTCCGAAGCTAAGTGCCGGTCCCGGGCTTCTTTCGGCACAAACCGCTCTCAGGAGCTCCCTGCGCTCGCCACAATGCTCTGTGTGCGAAGAAGCCGCTTCTTCGCCTGCGGGAGAATCGGCGAGCGGCAGCTTCCCAAAGGCGAAGATGCAAGCTGCAGCACACAGGCACAGTGTGGGCAGCCTTCAGACTTAGAGAAAACAGTATTTTACCACTCTCCTGCCTTTTCCATGGTTATTCTATTGGAAAAGAACGAGTTTTGGACAACTACCTTTCATTCTTGCCAAACTCTTTGCAGACCCCCGTGCAAGCTTTAGAACAAGATTTTGGATGTTTTCTTTCCTGGCAGAGTTTCTCCTTGCAAGATATGGTGGAAAAGCTTTTTGCTGAGTGTAGAGCGGCAAGACACGCAGAAGACGCAGATACGCAGCTCTCCGAAGCTAAGTGCCGGTCCCGGGCTTCTTTCGGCACAAACCGCTCTCAGGAGCTCCCTGCGCTCGCCACAATGCTCTGTGAGCGAAGAAGCCGCTTCTTCGCCTCCGGGAGAATCGGCGAGCGGCAGCTTCCCAAAGGCGAAGATGCAAGCTGCAGCACACAGGCACAGTGTGGGCAGCCTTCAGACTTAGAGAAAACAGTACTTGACCACTCTCCTGCCTTTTCCATGGTTATTCTATTGGAAAAGAACGAGTTTTGGACAACTACCTTTCATTCTTGCCAAACTCTTTGCAGACCCCCGTGCAAGCTTTAGAACAAGATTTTGGATGTTTTCTTTCCTGGCAGAGTTTCTCCTTGCAAGATATGCTGGAAAAGCTTTTGGCTGAGTGTAGAGCGGCAAGACACGCAGAAGACGCAGATACGCAGCTCTCCGAAGCTAAGTGCCGGTCCCGGGCTTCTTTCGGCACAAACCGCTCTCAGGAGCTCCCTGCGCTCGCCACAATGCTCTGTGTGCGAAGAAGCCGCTTCTTCGCCTGCGGGAGAATCGGCGAGCGGCAGCTTCCCAAAGGCGAAGATGCAAGCTGCAGCACACAGGCACAGTGTGGGCAGCCTTCAGACTTAGAGAAAACAGTACTTTACCACTCTCCTGCCTTTTCCATGGTTATTCTATTGGAAAAGAACGAGTTTTGGACAACTACCTTTCATTCTTGCCAAACTCTTTGCAGACCTCCGTGCAAGCTTTAGAACAAGATTTTGGATGTTTTCTTTCCTGGCAGAGTTTCTCCTTGCAAGATATGGTGGAAAAGCTTTTGGCTGAGTGTAGAGCGGCAAGACACGCAGAAGACGCAGATACGCAGCTCTCCGAAGCTAAGTGCCGGTCCCGGGCTTCTTTCGGCACAAACCGCTCTCAGGAGCTCCCTGCGCTCGCCACAATGCTCTGTGTGCGAAGAAGCCGCTTCTTCGCCTCCGGGAGAATCGGCGAGCGGCAGCTTCCCAAAGGCGAAGATGCAAGCTGCAGCACACAGGCACAGTGTGGGCAGCCTTCAGACTTAGAGAAAACAGTACTTTACCACTCTCCTGCCTTTTCCATGGTTATTCTATTGGAAAAGAACGAGTTTTGGACAACTACCTTTCATTCTTGCCAAACTCTTTGCAGACCCCCGTGCAAGCTTTAGAACAAGATTTTGGATGTTTTCTTTCCTGGCAGAGTTTCTCCTTGCAAGATATGGTGGAAAAGCTTTTGGCTGAGTGTAGAGCGGCAAGACACGCAGAAGACGCAGATACGCAGCTCTCCGAAGCTAAGTGCCGGTCCCGGGCTTCTTTCGGCACAAACCGCTCTCAGGAGCTCCCTGCGCTCGCCACAATGCTCTGTGTGCGAAGAAGCCGCTTCTTCGCCTGCGGGAGAATCGGCGAGCGGCAGCTTCCCAAAGGCGAAGATGCAAGCTGCAGCACACAGGCACAGTGTGGGCAGCCTTCAGACTTAGAGAAAACAGTACTTTACCACTCTCCTGCCTTTTCCATGGTTATTCTATTGGAAAAGAACGAGTTTTGGACAACTACCTTTCATTCTTGCCAAACTCTTTGCAGACCTCCGTGCAAGCTTTAGAACAAGATTTTGGATGTTTTCTTTCCTGGCAGAGTTTCTCCTTGCAAGATATGCTGGAAAAGCTTTTGGCTGAGTGTAGAGCGGCAAGACACGCAGAAGACGCAGATACGCAGCTCTCCGAAGCTAAGTGCCGGTCCCGGGCTTCTTTCGGCACAAACCGCTCTCAGGAGCTCCCTGCGCTCGCCACAATGCTCTGTGTGCGAAGAAGCCGCTTCTTCGCCTGCGGGAGAATCGGCGAGCGGCAGCTTCCCAAAGGCGAAGATGCAAGCTGCAGCACACAGGCACAGTGTGGGCAGCCTTCAGACTTAGAGAAAACAGTACTTTACCACTCTCCTGCCTTTTCCATGGTTATTCTATTGGAAAAGAACGAGTTTTGGACAACTACCTTTCATTCTTGCCAAACTCTTTGCAGACCTCCGTGCAAGCTTTAGAACAAGATTTTGGATGTTTTCTTTCCTGGCAGAGTTTCTCCTTGCAAGATATGGGTGGAAAAGCTTTTTGCTGAGTGTAGAGCGGCAAGACACGCAGAAGACGCAGATACGCAGCTCTCCGAAGCTAAGTGCCGGTCCCGGGCTTCTTTCGGCACAAACCGCTCTCAGGAGCTCCCTGCGCTCGCCACAATGCTCTGTGTGCGAAGAAGCCGCTTCTTCGCCTCCGGGAGAATCGGCGAGCGGCAGCTTCCCAAAGGCGAAGATGCAAGCTGCAGCACACAGGCACAGTGTGGGCAGCCTTCAGACTTAGAGAAAACAGTACTTTACCACTCTCCTGCCTTTTCCATGGTTATTCTATTGGAAAAGAACGAGTTTTGGACAACTACCTTTCATTCTTGCCACACTCTTTGCAGACCTGCGTGCAAGCTTTAGAACAAGATTTTGGATGTTTTCTTTCCTGGCAGAGTTTCTCCTTGCAAGATATGGTGGAAAAGCTTTTTGCTGAGTGTAGAGCGGCAAGACACGCAGAAGACGCAGATACGCAGCTCTCCGAAGCTAAGTGCCGGTCCCGGGCTTCTTTCGGCACAAACCGCTCTCAGGAGCTCCCTGCGCTCGCCACAATGCTCTGTGTGCGAAGAAGCCGCTTCTTCGCCTCCGGGAGAATCGGCGAGCGGCAGCTTCCCAAAGGCGAAGATGCAAGCTGCAGCACACAGGCACAGTGTGGGCAGCCTTCAGACTTAGAGAAAACAGTACTTGACCACTCTCCTGCCTTTTCCATGGTTATTCTATTGGAAAAGAACGAGTTTTGGACAACTACCTTTCATTCTTGCCAAACTCTTTGCAGACCCCCGTGCAAGCTTTAGAACAAGATTTTGGATGTTTTCTTTCCTGGCAGAGTTTCTCCTTGCAAGATATGGTGGAAAAGCTTTTTGCTGAGTGTAGAGCGGCAAGACACGCAGAAGACGCAGATACGCAGCTCTCCGAAGCTAAGTGCCGGTCCCGGGCTTCTTTCGGCACAAACCGCTCTCAGGAGCTCCCTGCGCTCGCCACAATGCTCTGTGTGCGAAGAAGCCGCTTCTTCGCCTGCGGGAGAATCGGCGAGCGGCAGCTTCCCAAAGGCGAAGATGCAAGCTGCAGCACACAGGCACAGTGTGGGCAGCCTTCAGACTTAGAGAAAACAGTATTTTACCACTCTCCTGCCTTTTCCATGGTTATTCTATTGGAAAAGAACGAGTTTTGGACAACTACCTTTCATTCTTGCCACACTCTTTGCAGACCCCCGTGCAAGCTTTAGAACAAGATTTTGGATGTTTTCTTTCCTGGCAGAGTTCTCCTTGCAAGATATGGTGGAAAAGCTTTTTGCTGAGTGTAGAGCGGCAAGACACGCAGAAGACGCAGATACGCAGCTCTCCGAAGCTAAGTGCCGGTCCCGGGCTTCTTTCGGCACAAACCGCTCTCAGGAGCTCCCTGCGCTCGCCACAATGCTCTGTGTGCGAAGAAGCCGCTTCTTCGCCTGCGGGAGAATCGGCGAGCGGCAGCTTCCCAAAGGCGAAGATGCAAGCTGCAGCACACAGGCACAGTGTGGGCAGCCTTCAGACTTCGAGAAAACAGTATTTTACCACTCTCCTGCCTTTTCCATGGTTATTCTATTGGAAAAGAACGAGTTTTGGACAACTACCTTTCATTCTTGCCAAACTCTTTGCAGACCCCCGTGCAAGCTTTAGAACAAGATTTTGGATGTTTTCTTTCCTGGCAGAGTTTCTCCTTGCAAGATATGGTGGAAAGCTTTTTGCTGAGTGTAGAGCGGCAAGACACGCAGAAGACGCAGATACGCAGCTCTCCGAAGCTAAGTGCCGGTCCCGGGCTTCTTTCGGCACAAACCGCTCTCAGCAGCTCCCTGCGCTCGCCACAATGCTCTGTGTGCGAAGAAGCCGCTTCTTCGCCTCCGGGAGAATCGGCGAGCGGCAGCTTCCCAAAGGCGAAGATGCAAGCTGCAGCACACAGGCACAGTGTGGGCAGCCTTCAGACTTAGAGAAAACAGTACTTTACCACTCTCCTGCCTTTTCCATGGTTCTTCTATTGGAAAAGAACGAGTTTTGGACAACTACCTTTCATTCTTGCCAAACTCTTTGCAGACCTCCGTGCAAGCTTTAGAACAAGATTTTGGATGTTTTCTTTCCTGGCAGAGTTTCTCCTTGCAAGATATGGTGGAAAAGCTTTTTGCTGAGTGTAGAGCGGCAAGACACGCAGAAGACGCAGATACGCAGCTCTCCGAAGCTAAGTGCCGGTCCCGGGCTTCTTTCGGCACAAACCGCTCTCAGGAGCTCCCTGCGCTCGCCACAATGCTCTGTGTGCGAAGAAGCCGCTTCTTCGCCTCCGGGAGAATCGGCGAGCGGCAGCTTCCCAAAGGCGAAGATGCAAGCTGCAGCACACAGGCACAGTGTGGGCAGCCTTCAGACTTAGAGAAAACAGTACTTTACCACTCTCCTGCCTTTTCCATGGTTATTCTATTGGAAAAGAACGAGTTTTGGACAACTACCTTTCATTCTTGCCAAACTCTTTGCAGACCCCCGTGCAAGCTTTAGAACAAGATTTTGGATGTTTTCTTTCCTGGCAGAGTTTCTCCTTGCAAGATATGGTGGAAAAGCTTTTGGCTGAGTGTAGAGCGGCAAGACACGCAGAAGACGCAGATACGCAGCTCTCCGAAGCTAAGTGCCGGTCCCGGGCTTCTTTCGGCACAAACCGCTCTCAGGAGCTCCCTGCGCTCGCCACAATGCTCTGTGTGCGAAGAAGCCGCTTCTTCGCCTCCGGGAGAATCGGCGAGCGGCAGCTTCCCAAAGGCGAAGATGCAAGCTGCAGCACACAGGCACAGTGTGGGCAGCCTTCAGACTTAGAGAAAACAGTACTTGACCACTCTCCTGCCTTTTCCATGGTTATTCTATTGGAAAAGAACGAGTTTTGGACAACTAACCTTTCATTCTTGCCAAACTCTTTGCAGACCTGCGTGCAAGCTTTAGAACAAGATTTTGGATGTTTTCTTTCCTGGCAGAGTTTCTCCTTGCAAGATATGGTGGAAAAGCTTTTGGCTGAGTGTAGAGCGGCAAGACACGCAGAAGACGCAGATACGCAGCTCTCCGAAGCTAAGTGCCGGTCCCGGGCTTCTTTCGGCACAAACCGCTCTCAGGAGCTCCCTGCGCTCGCCACAATGCTCTGTGTGCGAAGAAGCCGCTTCTTCGCCTCCGGGAGAATCGGCGAGCGGCAGCTTCCCAAAGGCGAAGATGCAAGCTGCAGCACACAGGCACAGTGTGGGCAGCCTTCAGACTTCGAGAAAACAGTACTTTACCACTCTCCTGCCTTTTCCATGGTTATTCTATTGGAAAAGAACGAGTTTTGGACAACTACCTTTCATTCTTGCCACACTCTTTGCAGACCTGCGTGCAAGCTTTAGAACAAGATTTTGGATGTTTTCTTTCCTGGCAGAGTTTCTCCTTGCAAGATATGCTGGAAAAGCTTTTGGCTGAGTGTAGAGCGGCAAGACACGCAGAAGACGCAGATACGCAGCTCTCCGAAGCTAAGTGCCGGTCCCGGGCTTCTTTCGGCACAAACCGCTCTCAGGAGCTCCCTGCGCTCGCCACAATGCTCTGTGTGCGAAGAAGCCGCTTCTTCGCCTGCGGGAGAATCGGCGAGCGGCAGCTTCCCAAAGGCGAAGATGCAAGCTGCAGCACACAGGCACAGTGTGGGCAGCCTTCAGACTTAGAGAAAACAGTACTTTACCACTCTCCTGCCTTTTCCATGGTTATTCTATTGGAAAAGAACGAGTTTTGGACAACTACCTTTCATTCTTGCCAAACTCTTTGCAGACCCCCGTGCAAGCTTTAGAACAAGATTTTGGATGTTTTCTTTCCTGGCAGAGTTTCTCCTTGCAAGATATGGTGGAAAAGCTTTTTGCTGAGTGTAGAGCGGCAAGACACGCAGAAGACGCAGATACGCAGCTCTCCGAAGCTAAGTGCCGGTCCCGGGCTTCTTTCGGCACAAACCGCTCTCAGGAGCTCCCTGCGCTCGCCACAATGCTCTGTGTGCGAAGAAGCCGCTTCTTCGCCTGCGGGAGAATCGGCGAGCGGCAGCTTCCCAAAGGCGAAGATGCAAGCTGCAGCACGCAGGCACAGTGTGGGCAGCCTTCAGACTTAGAGAAAACAGTACTTTACCACTCTCCTGCCTTTTCCATGGTTATTCTATTGGAAAAGAACGAGTTTTGGACAACTACCTTTCATTCTTGCCAAACTCTTTGCAGACCCCCGTGCAAGCTTTAGAACAAGATTTTGGATGTTTTCTTTCCTGGCAGAGTTTCTCCTTGCAAGATATGGTGGAAAAGCTTTTTGCTGAGTGTAGAGCGGCAAGACACGCAGAAGACGCAGATACGCAGCTCTCCGAAGCTAAGTGCCGGTCCCGGGCTTCTTTCGGCACAAACCGCTCTCAGGAGCTCCCTGCGCTCGCCACAATGCTCTGTGTGCGAAGAAGCCGCTTCTTCGCCTGCGGGAGAATCGGCGAGCGGCAGCTTCCCAAAGGCGAAGATGCAAGCTGCAGCACACAGGCACAGTGTGGGCAGCCTTCAGACTTAGAGAAAACAGTACTTTACCACTCTCCTGCCTTTTCCATGGTTATTCTATTGGAAAAGAACGAGTTTTGGACAACTACCTTTCATTCTTGCCAAACTCTTTGCAGACCTCCGTGCAAGCTTTAGAACAAGATTTTGGATGTTTTCTTTCCTGGCAGAGTTTCTCCTTGCAAGATATGGTGGAAAAGCTTTTTGCTGAGTGTAGAGCGGCAAGACACGCAGAAGACGCAGATACGCAGCTCTCCGAAGCTAAGTGCCGGTCTCGGGCTTCTTTCGGCACAAACCGCTCTCAGGAGCTCCCTGCGCTCGCCACAATGCTCTGTGTGCGAAGAAGCCGCTTCTTCGCCTGCGGGAGAATCGGCGAGCGGCAGCTTCCCAAAGGCGAAGATGCAAGCTGCAGCACACAGGCACAGTGTGGGCAGCCTTCAGACTTAGAGAAAACAGTACTTTACCACTCTCCTGCCTTTTCCATGGTTATTCTATTGGAAAAGAATGAGTTTTGGACAACTACCTTTCATTCTTGCCAAACGCTTTGCAGACCCCCTTGCAAGCTTTAGAACAAGATTTTGGATGTTTTCTTTCCTGGCAGAGTTTCTCCTTGCAAGATATGGTGGAAAAGCTTTTTGCTGAGTGTAGAGCGGCAAGACACGCAGAAGACGCGGATACGCAGCTCTCCGAAGCTAAGTGCCGGTCCCGGGCTTCTTTCGGCACAAACCGCTCTCAGGAGCTCCCTGCGCTCGCCACAATGCTCTGTGTGCGAAGAAGCCGCTTCTTCGCCTGCGGGAGAATCGGCGAGCGGCAGCTTCCCAAAGGCGAAGATGCAAGCTGCAGCACACAGGCACAGTGTGGGCAGCCTTCAGACTTAGAGAAAACAGTATTTTACCACTCTCCTGCCTTTTCCATGGTTATTCTATTGGAAAAGAACGAGTTTTGGACAACTACCTTTCATTCTTGCCAAACTCTTTGCAGACCCCCGTGCAAGCTTTAGAACAAGATTTTGGATGTTTTCTTTCCTGGCAGAGTTTCTCCTTGCAAGATATGGTGGAAAAGCTTTTTGCTGAGTGTAGAGCGGCAAGACACGCAGAAGACGCAGATACGCAGCTCTCCGAAGCTAAGTGCCGGTCCCGGGCTTCTTTCGGCACAAACCGCTCTCAGGAGCTCCCTGCGCTCGCCACAATGCTCTGTGAGCGAAGAAGCCGCTTCTTCGCCTCCGGGAGAATCGGCGAGCGGCAGCTTCCCAAAGGCGAAGATGCAAGCTGCAGCACACAGGCACAGTGTGGGCAGCCTTCAGACTTAGAGAAAACAGTACTTGACCACTCTCCTGCCTTTTCCATGGTTATTCTATTGGAAAAGAACGAGTTTTGGACAACTACCTTTCATTCTTGCCAAACTCTTTGCAGACCCCCGTGCAAGCTTTAGAACAAGATTTTGGATGTTTTCTTTCCTGGCAGAGTTTCTCCTTGCAAGATATGGTGGAAAAGCTTTTTGCTGAGTGTAGAGCGGCAAGACACGCAGAAGACGCAGATACGCAGCTCTCCGAAGCTAAGTGCCGGTCCCGGGCTTCTTTCGGCACAAACCGCTCTCAGGAGCTCCCTGCGCTCGCCACAATGCTCTGTGTGCGAAGAAGCCGCTTCTTCGCCTCCGGGAGAATCGGCGAGCGGCAGCTTCCCAAAGGCGAAGATGCAAGCTGCAGCACACAGGCACAGTGTGGGCAGCCTTCAGACTTAGAGAAAACAGTACTTTACCACTCTCCTGCCTTTTCCATGGTTATTCTATTGGAAAAGAACGAGTTTTGGACAACTACCTTTCATTCTTGCCAAACTCTTTGCAGACCCGCGTGCAAGCTTTAGAACAAGATTTTGGATGTTTTCTTTCCTGGCAGAGTTTCTCCTTGCAAGATATGGTGGAAAAGCTTTTGGCTGAGTGTAGAGCGGCAAGACACGCAGAAGACGCAGATACGCAGCTCTCCGAAGCTAAGTGCCGGTCCCGGGCTTCTTTCGGCACAAACCGCTCTCAGGAGCTCCCTGCGCTCGCCACAATGCTCTGTGTGCGAAGAAGCCGCTTCTTCGCCTCCGGGAGAATCGGCGAGCGGCAGCTTCCCAAAGGCGAAGATGCAAGCTGCAGCACACAGGCACAGTGTGGGCAGCCTTCAGACTTAGAGAAAACAGTACTTTACCACTCTCCTGCCTTTTCCATGGTTATTCTATTGGAAAAGAACGAGTTTTGGACAACTACCTTTCATTCTTGCCAAACTCTTTGCAGACCCCCGTGCAAGCTTTAGAACAAGATTTTGGATGTTTTCTTTCCTGGCAGAGTTTCTCCTTGCAAGATATGGTGGAAAAGCTTTTTGCTGAGTGTAGAGCGGCAAGACACGCAGAAGACGCAGATACGCAGCTCTCCGAAGCTAAGTGCCGGTCCCGGGCTTCTTTCGGCACAAACCGCTCTCAGCAGCTCCCTGCGCTCGCCACAATGCTCTGTGTGCGAAGAAGCCGCTTCTTCGCCTGCGGGAGAATCGGCGAGCGGCAGCTTCCCAAAGGCGAAGATGCAAGCTGCAGCACACAGGCACAGTGTGGGCAGCCTTCAGACTTCGAGAAAACAGTACTTTACCACTCTCCTGCCTTTTCCATGGTTATTCTATTGGAAAAGAACGAGTTTTGGACAACTACCTTTCATTCTTGCCACACTCTTTGCAGACCCCCGTGCAAGCTTTAGAACAAGATTTTGGATGTTTTCTTTCCTGGCAGAGTTTCTCCTTGCAAGATATGGTGGAAAAGCTTTTGGCTGAGTGTAGAGCGGCAAGACACGCAGAAGACGCAGATACGCAGCTCTCCGAAGCTAAGTGCCGGTCCCGGGCTTCTTTCGGCACAAACCGCTCTCAGGAGCTCCCTGCGCTCGCCACAATGCTCTGTGTGCGAAGAAGCCGCTTCTTCGCCTCCGGGAGAATCGGCGAGCGGCAGCTTCCCAAAGGCGAAGATGCAAGCTGCAGCACACAGGCACAGTGTGGGCAGCCTTCAGACTTAGAGAAAACAGTACTTTACCACTCTCCTGCCTTTTCCATGGTTATTCTATTGGAAAAGAACGAGTTTTGGACAACTACCTTTCATTCTTGCCAAACTCTTTGCAGACCTCCGTGCAAGCTTTAGAACAAGATTTTGGATGTTTTCTTTCCTGGCAGAGTTTCTCCTTGCAAGATATGGTGGAAAAGCTTTTGGCTGAGTGTAGAGCGGCAAGACACGCAGAAGACGCAGATACGCAGCTCTCCGAAGCTAAGTGCCTGTCCCGGGCTTCTTTCGGCACAAACCGCTCTCAGGAGCTCCCTGCGCTCGCCACAATGCTCTGTGTGCGAAGAAGCCGCTTCTTCGCCTGCGGGAGAATCGGCGAGCGGCAGCTTCCCAAAGGCGAAGATGCAAGCTGCAGCACACAGGCACAGTGTGGGCAGCCTTCAGACTTAGAGAAAACAGTACTTTACCACTCTCCTGCCTTTTCCATGGTTATTCTATTGGAAAAGAACGAGTTTTGGACAACTACCTTTCATTCTTGCCACACTCTTTGCAGACCTGCGTGCAAGCTTTAGAACAAGATTTTGGATGTTTTCTTTCCTGGCAGAGTTTCTCCTTGCAAGATATGCTGGAAAAGCTTTTGGCTGAGTGTAGAGCGGCAAGACACGCAGAAGACGCAGATACGCAGCTCTCCGAAGCTAAGTGCCGGTCCCGGGCTTCTTTCGGCACAAACCGCTCTCAGGAGCTCCCTGCGCTCGCCACAATGCTCTGTGTGCGAAGAAGCCGCTTCTTCGCCTCCGGGAGAATCGGCGAGCGGCAGCTTCCCAAAGGCGAAGATGCAAGCTGCAGCACACAGGCACAGTGTGGGCAGCCTTCAGACTTAGAGAAAACAGTACTTTACCACTCTCCTGCCTTTTCCATGGTTATTCTATTGGAAAAGAACGAGTTTTGGACAACTACCTTTCATTCTTGCCAAACTCTTTGCAGACCCCCGTGCAAGCTTTAGAACAAGATTTTGGATGTTTTCTTTCCTGGCAGAGTTTCTCCTTGCAAGATATGGTGGAAAAGCTTTTGGCTGAGTGTAGAGCGGCAAGACACGCAGAAGACGCAGATACGCAGCTCTCCGAAGCTAAGTGCCGGTCCCGGGCTTCTTTCGGCACAAACCGCTCTCAGGAGCTCCCTGCGCTCGCCACAATGCTCTGTGTGCGAAGAAGCCGCTTCTTCGCCTGCGGGAGAATCGGCGAGCGGCAGCTTCCCAAAGGCGAAGATGCAAGCTGCAGCACACAGGCACAGTGTGGGCAGCCTTCAGACTTAGAGAAAACAGTACTTTACCACTCTCCTGCCTTTTCCATGGTTATTCTATTGGAAAAGAACGAGTTTTGGACAACTACCTTTCATTCTTGCCAAACTCTTTGCAGACCTCCGTGCAAGCTTTAGAACAAGATTTTGGATGTTTTCTTTCCTGGCAGAGTTTCTCCTTGCAAGATATGGTGGAAAAGCTTTTTGCTGAGTGTAGAGCGGCAAGACACGCAGAAGACGCAGATACGCAGCTCTCCGAAGCTAAGTGCCGGTCTCGGGCTTCTTTCGGCACAAACCGCTCTCAGGAGCTCCCTGCGCTCGCCACAATGCTCTGTGTGCGAAGAAGCCGCTTCTTCGCCTGCGGGAGAATCGGCGAGCGGCAGCTTCCCAAAGGCGAAGATGCAAGCTGCAGCACACAGGCACAGTGTGGGCAGCCTTCAGACTTAGAGAAAACAGTACTTGACCACTCTCCTGCCTTTTCCATGGTTATTCTATTGGAAAAGAACGAGTTTTGGACAACTACCTTTCATTCTTGCCAAACTCTTTGCAGACCTCCGTGCAAGCTTTAGAACAAGATTTTGGATGTTTTCTTTCCTGGCAGAGTTTCTCCTTGCAAGATATGGTGGAAAAGCTTTTTGCTGAGTGTAGAGCGGCAAGACACGCAGAAGACGCAGATACGCAGCTCTCCGAAGCTAAGTGCCGGTCCCGGGCTTCTTTCGGCACAAACCGCTCTCAGGAGCTCCCTGCGCTCGCCACAATGCTCTGTGTGCGAAGAAGCCGCTTCTTCGCCTCCGGGAGAATCGGCGAGCGGCAGCTTCCCAAAGGCGAAGATGCAAGCTGCAGCACACAGGCACAGTGTGGGCAGCCTTCAGACTTAGAGAAAACAGTACTTGACCACTCTCCTGCCTTTTCCATGGTTATTCTATTGGAAAAGAACGAGTTTTGGACAACTACCTTTCATTCTTGCCAAACTCTTTGCAGACCCCCGTGCAAGCTTTAGAACAAGATTTTGGATGTTTTCTTTCCTGGCAGAGTTTCTCCTTGCAAGATATGCTGGAAAAGCTTTTGGCTGAGTGTAGAGCGGCAAGACACGCAGAAGACGCAGATACGCAGCTCTCCGAAGCTAAGTGCCGGTCCCGGGCTTCTTTCGGCACAAACCGCTCTCAGGAGCTCCCTGCGCTCGCCACAATGCTCTGTGTGCGAAGAAGCCGCTTCTTCGCCTGCGGGAGAATCGGCGAGCGGCAGCTTCCCAAAGGCGAAGATGCAAGCTGCAGCACACAGGCACAGTGTGGGCAGCCTTCAGACTTAGAGAAAACAGTACTTTACCACTCTCCTGCCTTTTCCATGGTTATTCTATTGGAAAAGAACGAGTTTTGGACAACTACCTTTCATTCTTGCCAAACTCTTTGCAGACCTCCGTGCAAGCTTTAGAACAAGATTTTGGATGTTTTCTTTCCTGGCAGAGTTTCTCCTTGCAAGATATGGTGGAAAAGCTTTTGGCTGAGTGTAGAGCGGCAAGACACGCAGAAGACGCAGATACGCAGCTCTCCGAAGCTAAGTGCCGGTCCCGGGCTTCTTTCGGCACAAACCGCTCTCAGGAGCTCCCTGCGCTCGCCACAATGCTCTGTGTGCGAAGAAGCCGCTTCTTCGCCTGCGGGAGAATCGGCGAGCGGCAGCTTCCCAAAGGCGAAGATGCAAGCTGCAGCACACAGGCACAGTGTGGGCAGCCTTCAGACTTAGAGAAAACAGTACTTTACCACTCTCCTGCCTTTTCCATGGTTATTCTATTGGAAAAGAACGAGTTTTGGACAACTACCTTTCATTCTTGCCAAACTCTTTGCAGACCCCCGTGCAAGCTTTAGAACAAGATTTTGGATGTTTTCTTTCCTGGCAGAGTTTCTCCTTGCAAGATATGGTGGAAAAGCTTTTGGCTGAGTGTAGAGCGGCAAGACACGCAGAAGACGCAGATACGCAGCTCTCCGAAGCTAAGTGCCGGTCCCGGGCTTCTTTCGGCACAAACCGCTCTCAGGAGCTCCCTGCGCTCGCCACAATGCTCTGTGTGCGAAGAAGCCGCTTCTTCGCCTGCGGGAGAATCGGCGAGCGGCAGCTTCCCAAAGGCGAAGATGCAAGCTGCAGCACACAGGCACAGTGTGGGCAGCCTTCAGACTTAGAGAAAACAGTACTTTACCACTCTCCTGCCTTTTCCATGGTTATTCTATTGGAAAAGAACGAGTTTTGGACAACTACCTTTCATTCTTGCCAAACTCTTTGCAGACCTCCGTGCAAGCTTTAGAACAAGATTTTGGATGTTTTCTTTCCTGGCAGAGTTTCTCCTTGCAAGATATGCTGGAAAAGCTTTTGGCTGAGTGTAGAGCGGCAAGACACGCAGAAGACGCAGATACGCAGCTCTCCGAAGCTAAGTGCCGGTCCCGGGCTTCTTTCGGCACAAACCGCTCTCAGGAGCTCCCTGCGCTCGCCACAATGCTCTGTGTGCGAAGAAGCCGCTTCTTCGCCTGCGGGAGAATCGGCGAGCGGCAGCTTCCCAAAGGCGAAGATGCAAGCTGCAGCACACAGGCACAGTGTGGGCAGCCTTCAGACTTAGAGAAAACAGTACTTTACCACTCTCCTGCCTTTTCCATGGTTATTCTATTGGAAAAGAACGAGTTTTGGACAACTACCTTTCATTCTTGCCAAACTCTTTGCAGACCTCCGTGCAAGCTTTAGAACAAGATTTTGGATGTTTTCTTTCCTGGCAGAGTTTCTCCTTGCAAGATATGGTGGAAAAGCTTTTTGCTGAGTGTAGAGCGGCAAGACACGCAGAAGACGCAGATACGCAGCTCTCCGAAGCTAAGTGCCGGTCCCGGGCTTCTTTCGGCACAAACCGCTCTCAGGAGCTCCCTGCGCTCGCCACAATGCTCTGTGTGCGAAGAAGCCGCTTCTTCGCCTCCGGGAGAATCGGCGAGCGGCAGCTTCCCAAAGGCGAAGATGCAAGCTGCAGCACACAGGCACAGTGTGGGCAGCCTTCAGACTTAGAGAAAACAGTACTTTACCACTCTCCTGCCTTTTCCATGGTTATTCTATTGGAAAAGAACGAGTTTTGGACAACTACCTTTCATTCTTGCCACACTCTTTGCAGACCTGCGTGCAAGCTTTAGAACAAGATTTTGGATGTTTTCTTTCCTGGCAGAGTTTCTCCTTGCAAGATATGGTGGAAAAGCTTTTTGCTGAGTGTAGAGCGGCAAGACACGCAGAAGACGCAGATACGCAGCTCTCCGAAGCTAAGTGCCGGTCCCGGGCTTCTTTCGGCACAAACCGCTCTCAGGAGCTCCCTGCGCTCGCCACAATGCTCTGTGTGCGAAGAAGCCGCTTCTTCGCCTCCGGGAGAATCGGCGAGCGGCAGCTTCCCAAAGGCGAAGATGCAAGCTGCAGCACACAGGCACAGTGTGGGCAGCCTTCAGACTTAGAGAAAACAGTACTTGACCACTCTCCTGCCTTTTCCATGGTTATTCTATTGGAAAAGAACGAGTTTTGGACAACTACCTTTCATTCTTGCCAAACTCTTTGCAGACCCCCGTGCAAGCTTTAGAACAAGATTTTGGATGTTTTCTTTCCTGGCAGAGTTTCTCCTTGCAAGATATGGTGGAAAAGCTTTTTGCTGAGTGTAGAGCGGCAAGACACGCAGAAGACGCAGATACGCAGCTCTCCGAAGCTAAGTGCCGGTCCCGGGCTTCTTTCGGCACAAACCGCTCTCAGGAGCTCCCTGCGCTCGCCACAATGCTCTGTGTGCGAAGAAGCCGCTTCTTCGCCTGCGGGAGAATCGGCGAGCGGCAGCTTCCCAAAGGCGAAGATGCAAGCTGCAGCACACAGGCACAGTGTGGGCAGCCTTCAGACTTAGAGAAAACAGTATTTTACCACTCTCCTGCCTTTTCCATGGTTATTCTATTGGAAAAGAACGAGTTTTGGACAACTACCTTTCATTCTTGCCACACTCTTTGCAGACCCCCGTGCAAGCTTTAGAACAAGATTTTGGATGTTTTCTTTCCTGGCAGAGTTTCTCCTTGCAAGATATGGTGGAAAAGCTTTTTGCTGAGTGTAGAGCGGCAAGACACGCAGAAGACGCAGATACGCAGCTCTCCGAAGCTAAGTGCCGGTCCCGGGCTTCTTTCGGCACAAACCGCTCTCAGGAGCTCCCTGCGCTCGCCACAATGCTCTGTGTGCGAAGAAGCCGCTTCTTCGCCTGCGGGAGAATCGGCGAGCGGCAGCTTCCCAAAGGCGAAGATGCAAGCTGCAGCACACAGGCACAGTGTGGGCAGCCTTCAGACTTCGAGAAAACAGTATTTTACCACTCTCCTGCCTTTTCCATGGTTATTCTATTGGAAAAGAACGAGTTTTGGACAACTACCTTTCATTCTTGCCAAACTCTTTGCAGACCCCCGTGCAAGCTTTAGAACAAGATTTTGGATGTTTTCTTTCCTGGCAGAGTTTCTCCTTGCAAGATATGGTGGAAAAGCTTTTTGCTGAGTGTAGAGCGGCAAGACACGCAGAAGACGCAGATACGCAGCTCTCCGAAGCTAAGTGCCGGTCCCGGGCTTCTTTCGGCACAAACCGCTCTCAGGAGCTCCCTGCGCTCGCCACAATGCTCTGTGTGCGAAGAAGCCGCTTCTTCGCCTCCGGGAGAATCGGCGAGCGGCAGCTTCCCAAAGGCGAAGATGCAAGCTGCAGCACACAGGCACAGTGTGGGCAGCCTTCAGACTTAGAGAAAACAGTACTTTACCACTCTCCTGCCTTTTCCATGGTTCTTCTATTGGAAAAGAACGAGTTTTGGACAACTACCTTTCATTCTTGCCAAACTCTTTGCAGACCTCCGTGCAAGCTTTAGAACAAGATTTTGGATGTTTTCTTTCCTGGCAGAGTTTCTCCTTGCAAGATATGGTGGAAAAGCTTTTTGCTGAGTGTAGAGCGGCAAGACACGCAGAAGACGCAGATACGCAGCTCTCCGAAGCTAAGTGCCGGTCCCGGGCTTCTTTCGGCACAAACCGCTCTCAGGAGCTCCCTGCGCTCGCCACAATGCTCTGTGTGCGAAGAAGCCGCTTCTTCGCCTCCGGGAGAATCGGCGAGCGGCAGCTTCCCAAAGGCGAAGATGCAAGCTGCAGCACACAGGCACAGTGTGGGCAGCCTTCAGACTTAGAGAAAACAGTACTTTACCACTCTCCTGCCTTTTCCATGGTTATTCTATTGGAAAAGAACGAGTTTTGGACAACTACCTTTCATTCTTGCCACACTCTTTGCAGACCTGCGTGCAAGCTTTAGAACAAGATTTTGGATGTTTTCTTTCCTGGCAGAGTTTCTCCTTGCAAGATATGGTGGAAAAGCTTTTGGCTGAGTGTAGAGCGGCAAGACACGCAGAAGACGCAGATACGCAGCTCTCCGAAGCTAAGTGCCGGTCCCGGGCTTCTTTCGGCACAAACCGCTCTCAGGAGCTCCCTGCGCTCGCCACAATGCTCTGTGTGCGAAGAAGCCGCTTCTTCGCCTCCGGGAGAATCGGCGAGCGGCAGCTTCCCAAAGGCGAAGATGCAAGCTGCAGCACACAGGCACAGTGTGGGCAGCCTTCAGACTTAGAGAAAACAGTACTTGACCACTCTCCTGCCTTTTCCATGGTTATTCTATTGGAAAAGAACGAGTTTTGGACAACTACCTTTCATTCTTGCCAAACTCTTTGCAGACCTGCGTGCAAGCTTTAGAACAAGATTTTGGATGTTTTCTTTCCTGGCAGAGTTTCTCCTTGCAAGATATGGTGGAAAAGCTTTTGGCTGAGTGTAGAGCGGCAAGACACGCAGAAGACGCAGATACGCAGCTCTCCGAAGCTAAGTGCCGGTCCCGGGCTTCTTTCGGCACAAACCGCTCTCAGGAGCTCCCTGCGCTCGCCACAATGCTCTGTGTGCGAAGAAGCCGCTTCTTCGCCTCCGGGAGAATCGGCGAGCGGCAGCTTCCCAAAGGCGAAGATGCAAGCTGCAGCACACAGGCACAGTGTGGGCAGCCTTCAGACTTAGAGAAAACAGTACTTTACCACTCTCCTGCCTTTTCCATGGTTATTCTATTGGAAAAGAACGAGTTTTGGACAACTACCTTTCATTCTTGCCACACTCTTTGCAGACCCGCGTGCAAGCTTTAGAACAAGATTTTGGATGTTTTCTTTCCTGGCAGAGTTTCTCCTTGCAAGATATGGTGGAAAAGCTTTTTGCTGAGTGTAGAGCGGCAAGACACGCAGAAGACGCAGATACGCAGCTCTCCGAAGCTAAGTGCCGGTCCCGGGCTTCTTTCGGCACAAACCGCTCTCAGGAGCTCCCTGCGCTCGCCACAATGCTCTGTGTGCGAAGAAGCCGCTTCTTCGCCTCCGGGAGACTCGGCGAGCGGCAGCTTCCCAAAGGCGAAGATGCAAGCTGCAGCACACAGGCACAGTGTGGGCAGCCTTCAGACTTAGAGAAAACAGTACTTTACCACTCTCCTGCCTTTTCCATGGTTATTCTATTGGAAAAGAACGAGTTTTGGACAACTACCTTTCATTCTTGCCAAACTCTTTGCAGACCCCCGTGCAAGCTTTAGAACAAGATTTTGGATGTTTTCTTTCCTGGCAGAGTTTCTCCTTGCAAGATATGGTGGAAAAGCTTTTGGCTGAGTGTAGAGCGGCAAGACACGCAGAAGACGCAGATACGCAGCTCTCCGAAGCTAAGTGCCGGTCCCGGGCTTCTTTCGGCACAAACCGCTCTCAGGAGCTCCCTGCGCTCGCCACAATGCTCTGTGTGCGAAGAAGCCGCTTCTTCGCCTGCGGGAGAATCGGCGAGCGGCAGCTTCCCAAAGGCGAAGATGCAAGCTGCAGCACACAGGCACAGTGTGGGCAGCCTTCAGACTTCGAGAAAACAGTATTTTACCACTCTCCTGCCTTTTCCATGGTTATTCTATTGGAAAAGAACGAGTTTTGGACAACTACCTTTCATTCTTGCCAAACTCTTTGCAGACCCCCGTGCAAGCTTTAGAACAAGATTTTGGATGTTTTCTTTCCTGGCAGAGTTTCTCCTTGCAAGATATGGTGGAAAAGCTTTTTGCTGAGTGTAGAGCGGCAAGACACGCAGAAGACGCAGATACGCAGCTCTCCGAAGCTAAGTGCCGGTCCCGGGCTTCTTTCGGCACAAACCGCTCTCAGCAGCTCCCTGCGCTCGCCACAATGCTCTGTGAGCGAAGAAGCCGCTTCTTCGCCTGCGGGAGAATCGGCGAGCGGCAGCTTCCCAAAGGCGAAGATGCAAGCTGCAGCACACAGGCACAGTGTGGGCAGCCTTCAGACTTAGAGAAAACAGTACTTTACCACTCTCCTGCCTTTTCCATGGTTCTTCTATTGGAAAAGAACGAGTTTTGGACAACTACCTTTCATTCTTGCCAAACTCTTTGCAGACCTCCGTGCAAGCTTTAGAACAAGATTTTGGATGTTTTCTTTCCTGGCAGAGTTTCTCCTTGCAAGATATGGTGGAAAAGCTTTTTGCTGAGTGTAGAGCGGCAAGACACGCAGAAGACGCAGATACGCAGCTCTCCGAAGCTAAGTGCCGGTCCCGGGCTTCTTTCGGCACAAACCGCTCTCAGGAGCTCCCTGCGCTCGCCACAATGCTCTGTGTGCGAAGAAGCCGCTTCTTCGCCTCCGGGAGAATCGGCGAGCGGCAGCTTCCCAAAGGCGAAGATGCAAGCTGCAGCACACAGGCACAGTGTGGGCAGCCTTCAGACTTAGAGAAAACAGTACTTTACCACTCTCCTGCCTTTTCCATGGTTATTCTATTGGAAAAGAACGAGTTTTGGACAACTACCTTTCATTCTTGCCACACTCTTTGCAGACCTGCGTGCAAGCTTTAGAACAAGATTTTGGATGTTTTCTTTCCTGGCAGAGTTTCTCCTTGCAAGATATGGTGGAAAAGCTTTTGGCTGAGTGTAGAGCGGCAAGACACGCAGAAGACGCAGATACGCAGCTCTCCGAAGCTAAGTGCCGGTCCCGGGCTTCTTTCGGCACAAACCGCTCTCAGCAGCTCCCTGCGCTCGCCACAATGCTCTGTGTGCGAAGAAGCCGCTTCTTCGCCTCCGGGAGAATCGGCGAGCGGCAGCTTCCCAAAGGCGAAGATGCAAGCTGCAGCACACAGGCACAGTGTGGGCAGCCTTCAGACTTAGAGAAAACAGTACTTGACCACTCTCCTGCCTTTTCCATGGTTATTCTATTGGAAAAGAACGAGTTTTGGACAACTACCTTTCATTCTTGCCAAACTCTTTGCAGACCTGCGTGCAAGCTTTAGAACAAGATTTTGGATGTTTTCTTTCCTGGCAGAGTTTCTCCTTGCAAGATATGGTGGAAAAGCTTTTTGCTGAGTGTAGAGCGGCAAGACACGCAGAAGACGCAGATACGCAGCTCTCCGAAGCTAAGTGCCGGTCCCGGGCTTCTTTCGGCACAAACCGCTCTCAGGAGCTCCCTGCGCTCGCCACAATGCTCTGTGTGCGAAGAAGCCGCTTCTTCGCCTCCGGGAGAATCGGCGAGCGGCAGCTTCCCAAAGGCGAAGATGCAAGCTGCAGCACACAGGCACAGTGTGGGCAGCCTTCAGACTTCGAGAAAACAGTACTTTACCACTCTCCTGCCTTTTCCATGGTTATTCTATTGGAAAAGAACGAGTTTTGGACAACTACCTTTCATTCTTGCCACACTCTTTGCAGACCTGCGTGCAAGCTTTAGAACAAGATTTTGGATGTTTTCTTTCCTGGCAGAGTTTCTCCTTGCAAGATATGCTGGAAAAGCTTTTGGCTGAGTGTAGAGCGGCAAGACACGCAGAAGACGCAGATACGCAGCTCTCCGAAGCTAAGTGCCGGTCCCGGGCTTCTTTCGGCACAAACCGCTCTCAGGAGCTCCCTGCGCTCGCCACAATGCTCTGTGTGCGAAGAAGCCGCTTCTTCGCCTGCGGGAGAATCGGCGAGCGGCAGCTTCCCAAAGGCGAAGATGCAAGCTGCAGCACACAGGCACAGTGTGGGCAGCCTTCAGACTTAGAGAAAACAGTACTTTACCACTCTCCTGCCTTTTCCATGGTTATTCTATTGGAAAAGAACGAGTTTTGGACAACTACCTTTCATTCTTGCCAAACTCTTTGCAGACCCCCGTGCAAGCTTTAGAACAAGATTTTGGATGTTTTCTTTCCTGGCAGAGTTTCTCCTTGCAAGATATGGTGGAAAAGCTTTTTGCTGAGTGTAGAGCGGCAAGACACGCAGAAGACGCAGATACGCAGCTCTCCGAAGCTAAGTGCCGGTCCCGGGCTTCTTTCGGCACAAACCGCTCTCAGGAGCTCCCTGCGCTCGCCACAATGCTCTGTGTGCGAAGAAGCCGCTTCTTCGCCTGCGGGAGAATCGGCGAGCGGCAGCTTCCCAAAGGCGAAGATGCAAGCTGCAGCACGCAGGCACAGTGTGGGCAGCCTTCAGACTTAGAGAAAACAGTACTTTACCACTCTCCTGCCTTTTCCATGGTTATTCTATTGGAAAAGAACGAGTTTTGGACAACTACCTTTCATTCTTGCCAAACTCTTTGCAGACCCCCGTGCAAGCTTTAGAACAAGATTTTGGATGTTTTCTTTCCTGGCAGAGTTTCTCCTTGCAAGATATGCTGGAAAAGCTTTTGGCTGAGTGTAGAGCGGCAAGACACGCAGAAGACGCAGATACGCAGCTCTCCGAAGCTAAGTGCCGGTCCCGGGCTTCTTTCGGCACAAACCGCTCTCAGGAGCTCCCTGCGCTCGCCACAATGCTCTGTGTGCGAAGAAGCCGCTTCTTCGCCTGCGGGAGAATCGGCGAGCGGCAGCTTCCCAAAGGCGAAGATGCAAGCTGCAGCACACAGGCACAGTGTGGGCAGCCTTCAGACTTAGAGAAAACAGTACTTTACCACTCTCCTGCCTTTTCCATGGTTATTCTATTGGAAAAGAACGAGTTTTGGACAACTACCTTTCATTCTTGCCAAACTCTTTGCAGACCTCCGTGCAAGCTTTAGAACAAGATTTTGGATGTTTTCTTTCCTGGCAGAGTTTCTCCTTGCAAGATATGGTGGAAAAGCTTTTTGCTGAGTGTAGAGCGGCAAGACACGCAGAAGACGCAGATACGCAGCTCTCCGAAGCTAAGTGCCGGTCTCGGGCTTCTTTCGGCACAAACCGCTCTCAGGAGCTCCCTGCGCTCGCCACAATGCTCTGTGTGCGAAGAAGCCGCTTCTTCGCCTGCGGGAGAATCGGCGAGCGGCAGCTTCCCAAAGGCGAAGATGCAAGCTGCAGCACACAGGCACAGTGTGGGCAGCCTTCAGACTTAGAGAAAACAGTACTTTACCACTCTCCTGCCTTTTCCATGGTTATTCTATTGGAAAAGAACGAGTTTTGGACAACTACCTTTCATTCTTGCCAAACGCTTTGCAGACCCCCTTGCAAGCTTTAGAACAAGATTTTGGATGTTTTCTTTCCTGGCAGAGTTTCTCCTTGCAAGATATGGTGGAAAAGCTTTTTGCTGAGTGTAGAGCGGCAAGACACGCAGAAGACGCGGATACGCAGCTCTCCGAAGCTAAGTGCCGGTCCCGGGCTTCTTTCGGCACAAACCGCTCTCAGGAGCTCCCTGCGCTCGCCACAATGCTCTGTGTGCGAAGAAGCCGCTTCTTCGCCTGCGGGAGAATCGGCGAGCGGCAGCTTCCCAAAGGCGAAGATGCAAGCTGCAGCACACAGGCACAGTGTGGGCAGCCTTCAGACTTAGAGAAAACAGTATTTTACCACTCTCCTGCCTTTTCCATGGTTATTCTATTGGAAAAGAACGAGTTTTGGACAACTACCTTTCATTCTTGCCAAACTCTTTGCAGACCCCCGTGCAAGCTTTAGAACAAGATTTTGGATGTTTTCTTTCCTGGCAGAGTTTCTCCTTGCAAGATATGGTGGAAAAGCTTTTTGCTGAGTGTAGAGCGGCAAGACACGCAGAAGACGCAGATACGCAGCTCTCCGAAGCTAAGTGCCGGTCCCGGGCTTCTTTCGGCACAAACCGCTCTCAGGAGCTCCCTGCGCTCGCCACAATGCTCTGTGAGCGAAGAAGCCGCTTCTTCGCCTCCGGGAGAATCGGCGAGCGGCAGCTTCCCAAAGGCGAAGATGCAAGCTGCAGCACACAGGCACAGTGTGGGCAGCCTTCAGACTTAGAGAAAACAGTACTTGACCACTCTCCTGCCTTTTCCATGGTTATTCTATTGGAAAAGAACGAGTTTTGGACAACTACCTTTCATTCTTGCCAAACTCTTTGCAGACCCCCGTGCAAGCTTTAGAACAAGATTTTGGATGTTTTCTTTCCTGGCAGAGTTTCTCCTTGCAAGATATGGTGGAAAAGCTTTTTGCTGAGTGTAGAGCGGCAAGACACGCAGAAGACGCAGATACGCAGCTCTCCGAAGCTAAGTGCCGGTCCCGGGCTTCTTTCGGC